>NC_141827.1:7544798-7819798 GCF_982586985.1 Callionymus lyra | reverse complement strand
GTACCCAGAAATATTTGAACAAAAAAACAGTTCAATGCTTTAAAACGACAACATTCTAATAAAATTAAAAAATTAAGTTTCCGAAAATACAGTCTCAGTGAAAGTACTTGAGTGTCTTATTGGACTTGACCTCTCCTGTCACTCAGAGTCAGAAGGTGGGAGTTGCTCACCTTTTTGACCAGGTTTAACTTCCTCTAAAGGTCAAACAAAGACTCACACAGCAGACACACTAACACATAAAAACGATGACAACAAACACTTAGGTTGTTGTTGTCGTTACATCATCACCCCGTGGAAGGTCAGAGGTCACCTGACCCACTCCCGAAGTTTCCGGTGAGTTTGTGGAACTTGTCGTTCTTCGCAGAAGTGAGTCGCACTAATTCGGGCTGCGACCCCAAATACTTCTATTTGTAGCTGCTGAACTGGAGCAGATAGACGCCTGAAAATCATCCAGAGGGGACACACACTTGATAACACACACACACACACACACACACACACACACACACACACACACACACACACACACACACATACACTATACATACAAACACACATACACTATACATACAAACACACACATACAATACCTTGTTCCAATCAACAAAAATGCACAGTAACACACAATCACACACAACAAAAACACACTCACAGTGTCTTTACAATACACACAAATATGTGCGAAAATGGTTACACAAACAGTGATGCTGACTCACACAGTGTGGAAACAGAAACACACATTGTGGTAAAGGCACACAAAGTCACACACTGCGCCATAAATCAGACAGTTACACACACTTTCTGATTAATGCAAAGTAATAACCTTGTCTCCAAACACACACTCACACAGAGACACTCACACACACACACACAACCCTCATTACGACTGTCACGTCTCCACTAGAGGGCGACTCTGCACATGATGAATTTATTTAATGTCGGTTTGACAGCAGCAATATTTCCTGCGAGCTCGAGGCTTCATGAGGAGCTCATTTGTTACTCTGCTTATTAGTCTCACACGCGCACGCGCACACGCACGCACACACACGCACACACTCAGCCCTCTCTGACGCACACAGTAACACTTGTTACATCAAGATTTTTGTTCTTTACTTCTGATTTGATCATTGTGTCATAATGTTCTGATGTTAGTTTGATGATAAATAAATATACAACACAAACACACATAGAAACACCAATATATGAACACAAACACATGATTAATCACAAACACATGAAAATAAAAACGCACCAATTCACACTCAGCAATAACACACACATGAATACAAACACAAAAATTACCTCAAATACAGACATGAACACAAACATGAAAACAATTTCAGACCTGAGTAAAAACACACATTAACACACACACATGAACACTCAAATGAACACACACACATGAACACACACATGAACACACAAATGAACATACACACATGAACACACACATGAACACACACATGAACCTACACACATGTACACACACACATGAACACACACACACATGAACACACACACATGAACACACACACATGAACACACACACATGAACACACACACATGAACACACACACATGAACACACATACACATGAACACACACACATGAACGCACACACATGAACACACAAATGAACACACACACATGAACACACACACATAAACACACACATGAACACACACATGAACACACACATGAACACACACATGAACACACACACACATAAACACACATGAACACACACATGAACACACACACATGAACACACACACATAAACACACATGAACACACACATGAACACACACATGAACACACACATGAACACACACACACACATAAACACACATGAACACACACATGAACACACACACATAAACACACATGAACACACACATGAACACACACACATAAACACACACATGAGAAAACACACATGAACACACACACACATAAACACACAGAACACACATATGAACACACACACATGAACACACACAAACATGAACACACAGAACACACACATGAACACACAAACATGAACACACACACACATGAACACACACACATGAACACACAAATGAACACACACACATGAACACACACACATAAACACACACATGAACACACACATGAACACACACATGAACACACACATGAACACACACACACATAAACACACACACATAAACACACACATAAACACACATGAACACACACACATAAACACACACACATAAACACACATGGACACACACATGAACACACACATGAACACACACACATGATCACACACACACACACATGAACACACACATGAACACACACATGAAGACACACACATGAACACACACACACACACACCTTACACACACACACACACTTCTTCCTCACAAACATGATTTTCACTCGTGAGAATCAAACCTGAACAAACTCTGCTTGAGTTGATTTATCATCAAAACTCTTCCGTGTTTCAAACGTGTTTCTGAGCCAGAAATCTATTTAAGGATCCATCACTGAGCACAGCAGGTGACCAGAGCGCCAGCAGCTGCTGCACACACACACACACACACACACACACACACACACACACACACACACACACACACAGGCGAACACACACAAAATACAAAAATATTTTTAAGATTTTTTGTTTGTGTTTTGAACCAGTTAGAAAATTAAATAATTTGTTATAAAGTCAAAAGTTTTCTTTCCTCAATTAATTCCTCCAAAATAAAATCCAATAGTTAGACAACATAAGCTAATTTATTAAAGTTATTTTAATATATTTTAACAGTTAAAAAATAATTTAATGGTAAAGACATACTTTAAATAAATCGCTGAATTTTTTCGAGGACCACTAGGGGGCGACATCGCAACAACCGACGTAGTTCAAGGTTCAGAAGAAGAAGTGAACGTGTCAACATTCCCGTCGTTTCCACAAATTCCCATCAGATGTTCCCGGTTCGACCGAAGCCGTAACGAGGTCAAGGTTCATCGGTGGAGACGCTCGTCAGTGACGATCAGGAGGAGTTTGATTGACAGGCGACTGAAGATCCAAATATCAACTCAAACTCTACAAGTTTGTGACTCGCAGAGACTCGAGTGTGTGTCGACCAAAATAACCTGGATGTGCTCGAGCTCAAGTTCCTGTGTGTGTTTGTCCGTCTGTGTGTGTGTACATTTTGTTAGTCTGTTGTGTTTGTTCTTTGAGTTAAACCTGGTCAATAGTTGGAGCGACTCACACACTCGAGTCAAAGTTTTCGAGTCACTTTGTGTCCAGTGGGAAAGTGTTGTTGTATAACACACTCCTACACTAGTGTTGTGTGTAGATGTTTGTGAGGAATGCTGGGAACAAATCAGAATTTTTAAAAAACTGTCACTGAGTCATTTAAAGAGTCGTAACGTCATCAGCGTCTGATGATGTCACGTATTATTGTGAGTCAAACTTTTGGAATTCAAAGTGTGCGACACAAAGCCGGAGACTTAAGTGGAGGAAGTGGATGAAAACACTTCTATATTTACACTCACACACACACACACACACACACACACACACACACACACCCCCACACACACACACACACACACACACACACGCACATCAAAAGTGTGTTTGTCAGTCTGCATATTTGTGTCAAGACACAGAGTCTAAAAACACACACACACACACACACGCACATCAAAAGTGTGTTTGTCAGTCTGCATATTTGTGTCAAGACACAGAGTCTAAAAACACACACACACGCACACACGCACATCAAAAGTGTGTTTGTCAGTCTGTATATTTGTGTCACAGAGTCTTAAAACACACGCACACACACACACACACACCCCTACACACACACCCCCACACACACACACACACACACACACCCCTACACACACACACACCCCCACACAAACACCCCCCCACACACACAAACACATACATCAAAAGTTCGATTGTCAGTCTGTATATCTGTGTCACAGAGTCTAAAAACACACACACACTCACCAAAAGTGTGTTTGTCAGTCTGTATATTTGTGTCACAGAGTCTAAAAACACACAAACATACACGCACGCACACAAACACACACACACATCAAAAGTGTGTTTGTCAGTCTGTATATTTGTGTCACAGAGTCTAAAAACACACAAACACACACACACACACAAACACACACACACTTAAAGACACACACATCAAAAGTGTTTTGGTCAGTCTGTATATTTGTGTCACAGAGTCTAAAAACACACAAACACACACACACATGCAAACACACACACAAACACACACACACACACACACACACACACAAACACACACATCAAAAGTGTGTTGGTCAGTCTGTATATTTGTGTCACTGAGTCTAAAAACAACGATCACCTGTTCCCTGATCCCAGTGGGAGAAATTCCACTCCCCAGTGTCACCCAGTGTGTGTGTCTGTGTGTGTGTGTGTGTGTGTGTGTGTAGGTGTGTGTGTGTGTGTGTGTGTGTGTAGGTGTGTGTGTGTGTATTTTTGTAACACAAGACCCACTGCTGCATCACTTCCTTTACGACCGGCCTCTATTTAAAGGGTGCTGGTGGTGCCAGGAGGGGGATTGGAACCCAAAACCTCGAGCTCCTCGCACAGACTCGTCAGACGGTCCCGGGTCCGGAACTTCCCAAAGACTCGGAAAAACAAAGTCGGAACCTGAGGTTACGTCAAAAACTCTTGAGATGAGCGGCGCCACCTCCACGTCCACGCCGGGCGGCGCGCCGGCGTTCAAGCGGGCGGTGAAGAAGATCAAGTGCGCCGCCCTGGTGGCCAACCTGGCCAAGAGCTGGCAGGGCTGGGCCGAAGACCACTCGGGGAAGCAGGAGTCCATCCCCAGCGGCTGGATGCCCTCGTCCGTCGAGGAGGAGGACAAGAAAGAGCGCCACCACGTGGTCAAGCTGACGGTCACGCCCCGCGTGGTCGCCGCCGACACCGGCGCCGACAAGATCCGATCGGTGTCGGTGACCAAGACGGTCCAGCCCAGGATCAGCGAGTGCGGGGGCAGCGACGTGGTCAACGCCATCCGGGGGAAGATGGAGGCCGGGCCGGAGGAGAGCAGCAGGCCCTTCCTGGGGAAGGAGTCGCCGACGCGCCGCCGCCACATGAGGGCGCTTCAGAGCGCGGCGGGCGGCTTGATCCAGGACAGGAAGTCGATGCTGCAGGAGAGCAAGGAGGAGTCCAGGAGCAGCAGCGTGGACACCGAGGACAGCGGCATCGGCGAGGAGACGCCGCTGAGCGACGGCGGCGAACAGGGCGACGCCAAAAAAACGAGCAACAGCGAAATCATCTCCAAAAAATTGGGCAACAGACCGAAGGTAGGAACCACCGATCCATGTGTTTCAGTTTCTCTAACCGTGATTAGTGTGACACGTGAAAGTATATCAGTGAATAGTTGAACTGAATATTTTGAAATTTTTAACTTTTTTTGTATTTATATTGAGATTTTCTTTTTACAAATAGAATTTCCCCCCATTTTTTTAAAATTTTAATTAGTTATTTAATTCGTAGCATCTTAAATTCAATATAAAAATGTTGGTACAAACCATCTAACCAGACATAATCAATCGAGCCCTGAGCCGCTCGCCCTAACTTTTAAATTCACGCCAAATCTACCATTAAGTTGAAAAATATCTGAAATCTTACCGTTGCTATGGAAATGACGCAACAGTTCACTTTGTCATGTGATCGTCTGTGTGTCGTATGATTGGCTGAGGGTTTGATCGAGTAGCTCGGTGCTCTATTGGTAATGTCTGGTGTCAAACCAACATTTTTATATTGAATTAAAAAGACTCCAATTTAAGAAAAATTGAATTAATAATTTTTATTTTTGAATTATTGGAATTAAAGTATCAAACTCTATGTGTAAAAAAATTTATTCATTTTTAAAATGTAAAAAAAAAAATTGAATTCCATGAGTAATCCTTGCGTTATCTCTGGGTCAAAGTGACCCGGTGGGCCTGAAAAACGAATCACCTACCTGGCTTGACCCACAGGCAACACGAGGCATACCACAAACGCATTTGCTTTCAGGCCACCGGGTCACCTTGACCCAGAGATAATTTCAAGGGTTACTCATGGAATTTAAAATTTTAATTTAAATTAAAAATTAATACATTTTTTTACACATAGAGTTTGATATTCTGATTCCAATAATCCAAAAACTATATTTGTAAATTCAATAGTTTTTAATTCATAGCCTTTTAAATTCAATATATAAATGTTGGTATAATAGAGTCACCAGACAATAGCAATAGAGCACCGAGCTCTTGATCAAACTTTCAGCCAATCATTCGACGAGTAGACGATCACATGACGTATAGTGACTGGAGAGTAGAGGGTTAAAAAAAAAAAAAACTCAATTTACATTACTTAATTAAGTTATTAAATCCAAACAGATTCAACCTTCAATTATAGGAATAACTGAATTTAATTATCTTAAAAAATAATAATTTAATGCTTTAAAAAACGTATAAAAATATATTCTGAAGACACTTCACAACGTAGCGTGTTAGCATGTTAGCATGTTGCTATCACCTGCATTAGCTCGGCAACAGCTCTACACAGTGTTAGCTTCACTGAGCTAACCAGACGCTAGTCCGTCCCAGAGAGCCAGGGTCGTCAGGTGCCACAGATGATCCCTTTACAGGACTCGTCCGTCCAAAGTGTTATGAAATATTCTCTCAAATAAATCCTCCTCCTGGTCCGGCAGCTAAAAAAAGGGGGTCACGGAGCGATGTTCCAGAAAGACGAGTCGTAAGAGTGGAATATGTAAATAGATCCGGCGAGTGCGTCATGTTTCCTGACCTTCAGGTGGAAGCGTCCGTCAGAGCGACACGTGCAGATGTGACTCGGAACATAAAAGACAGATTAGTGAATGAAACCTGAGGTTTAATGTCGGGGGAGATGAAAACAGCAAAGGTCACGACCCCGGATGAACGTGCTGTGTTCATCGTGACCTGGTTTTTGTTCAGGATCTTTCCAGATGATTCAAAATATTTTTTTATTTTTTAACTTTATTTTGACTGATAGCTTGATGTAAAAAAAAAAAAATTCCTCGATTACATTTTTTGTCAAATTTTTCCACTTAATTTACTAAATTATATTAATTCAAAATATTTTATTAAAGAACGATGTCACTTAGTCATTAAAAAAATTAAACTACTTTATTCAAACTTTATTTTTTTTCAGTTTACTGAACTATTTTACTAACTGACTATTTTTTGTCTGTTAAATCAACCTTTTGTTTAGTAAAAGTATAGTTATTGTACATTTTATTACATAATTCATTCGTTTTTAAGGAAAATACTTTTTCTAAATAAATATTGTTTTATTTCTCGCAATGCAAAACTTGTCGACTGTATCCTCTCGTCCTCAGTCATCCTAGCAGGATATCCTCGTTCCTTTAACTGCGGAGTACATAACGGCTGCTGCCATCTAGTGGCCGGATGTTTAATTGCAACACACAAATTAACCAACAGTTGCGTGTATATTTTCAATTAAAATATATATTTTAATTTAATTTCAAACAAACTTCATTGGAATTTAAACCTTTAATTAATTATGTTAAAAAATGATTTGAAAACCGGAAAAAAAAGATACAATACTGTTAAATAATATTAACTAAACTACTACTAAATATATTATATATATATATATTTATACTAGTATCATGAAGTGTATCAATATTTTCTTACGCCCTTATTTTGAAAGAGGTGACGACGACCGACTCTTCTTCCTCCAGATCAAGATCTCCACGATGGGCGACATCAAGTCGCGCTGGCAGCAGTGGTCGGTGGAGCACGTGGAGGGTCAAAGGTTGAACCCCTTCAGCGAGGACTTCGACCACGAGTACGCCATGAACCAGCGGCTGCGCAAGGGCGACGACGGCTACGGTCGCCCCAAGGGCGGCTCCAAGACGGCGGAGCGGGGCGACCGGGCCCAGAAGCACATCCGGCGGGAGATGGAGGAGATGGTCTGGATCATCAGGGACATGGACTTCAAGGACCGGGAGGGCCGGACCGTCATCACCTTCGGGCGACTCTTCGACCGCTACGTGAAGATCTCCGACAAGGTGGTGGGGATCCTGCTGCGCTGCCGCAAGCACAAGATGGTGGACTTCCAGGGCGAGATGCTGTGGAAGGGTCAGGACGATGATGTCATCATCACAGTGAGGGACTGAGGACGAGCGGAACTATTTTTTAGGAACCGGAACTCCATTCTGGACTTCCTGAATCCCTACCAACGACCTTCAGAAATATTAAAAATATTCAGCAGCACTTTATCAATATTTGAAAAATATAATATTTAGTAAATTAAACCACTTTTAATCTAAATAATTCTTTTATGCTATATATTTTAAGAAAGTGTATACATAACATAAAATAATTAATATTTTAAAGTTCAATTAACATGAAAATATTCAATTAAACCTCCGGCCACTAGATGGCAGCAGTCGTCACGTCCTCCAAAGATGTATAGGACCAACGAAATCCCGCGAGATCTCGGCATATGACTGAGGACGAGAGGATATCGTTTAAATCAAAACAATAAGTCACAGGAAACGATCTTACTCGAGTAGTAGGTCGACCAGCAGGGGGCGCCGAGTCCAACAGGTGAAACTTCCGCCAAGTCGAAACAGCTCCCCCTGCTGTCATGAGTCAGCAGTTATTTTTATGAAGGTCACATGATCCCAGGGAGTATGAATTATCTGTTTCTACTCAGGAGGCATGCGACCCCGTGTCCCCGGTCGACTGGGACTTTGACCCGGAGCGGGAACAGGTGTCGAGTTCTTACGCTCGCAAGATGATCCCGACTCGTAATTCCTCGCCCGCCACCTGAGGAACACGTGCGCGGAAAAGCTATCTTTAGCGCCACAGATATGCTAGCTATGCTACATGCTAATGCTATCACGTGTAGCGACGCTGGTGTGAACACAAACAAACTTTTGGATTCTTCAAGAGAAAAGTGTCGTCGGACGTCGACACGGAATCTCAGGATTTATTTATTTTCTTTCTTTCAAACTGAAAGCGTGTTTGTCTTCTTAAAGAAGGAATTTTACATTCGCCAGTAGTTGTTGTTGTTAAACTGGTCAATAAAATGTGTATTTAATGTCTGAAGATGCTGAGTTGATGGTTCAACTCCTGTCTTTTATTTCAAGTTCAACAACTTTAAATTACAATAATAAAAAAAATGATTTCACCAGATTTAATCAGAATATTGATCGAATTTAACATTTATAAAGTGAAATAATGTTGATTTAATTTTACTGCAATATTTCGTTTTTTTTAAATATTAAATTGTTTTTTTTTTAATAATCGAAATTCTATAATTGGATTATTGTAAAGTTAAATTTGTTGTTTTTGTGAAATAATTTGTTTAAAAAATAGAACATTTTCAAAATAAATGGCTTTTTTTTCTTCATTTTTTAAGAGTTTGATATTTTAATTATTATAATTCCAATAATTTAAAAGATAAATCTTCTCAATTATGAATTTATGATATTTTTTGTTGCGCTTTTTAATTAAATATATATAAAAAAGTCTGCATTATAATGAAAACATTTTTTTTACATTTAATTTAGAAGGTGAAAAGGTTAAAAGACAAATAATAATACATTTTCAAAATATAAAAATACTTAATTTGAACTATAGAAAAAAAAATGAACCCTTTATTATAAAAATGATATAATTTTAAGAGACAATTAAAATTTAAAAAAAGATAAAAATATATACATAAAATACGATTTAAATAGAGAAGTTATTGCATTTTATTATATAAAAAAGAATAAAGTGCTTAAAATAAAATAAAATACAAAAATTCAGTGTTTAAAGTATTTTAATTCATTAAGAATAATTCAAAAGGATTTTTTTTCGATTTGTGTTTCAAAGAAAAATTAAATTAAATTTGTCAAATGTTTTTCTTTCCAACTATCTTCAGTATTGCAGTAGAAAGTGTGAACTGCTGCGTCACCTTCTTCTCACACACTTCACATTTCTTTTTGCTTCTCTTGCTCCGAACGTTCCTCCTTCAGCCGGACAAGGTGGCAGGACTTGCTGGAAAGCCCCCGAGGGATCAGCAGGACTCTGAAGCCTTTAAGTACCTGCTGACGCTGCTGTGAGACACTCGGACGAAGGGACGTCACTCAAAGTCATCACTGTTGTTTCAGAGTTCGTCTGCGGGCAGCGACCCTTGAGCAGCGGTCGCTCCAGGTTCTCGGTTCAAACCTGAACCCGATTTTCTCCTTCATCTGTTTTTGACGTTCAAAGACAAACTCTGACCTTCTTGGAACGAAGGTCATCCACACATGTGACCAGACGTCACTCAACGTCACCATGACAACAATGAACATGAAGGATGTTAGTTTGTCTAAAATATTCAGTCGATTTAAACAAACGACAAATATCTTTTCTTCATCTTGTGCACATGTTTGTGTGTGTATGTATATGTGTGTTTATATATGTATGTGTGCATGTTTGTGTGTGTATGTATATGTGTATATATATATATAAAAGCGTTGGACATATATATATATGTATATATACATATAAATATATATGTATATATACATATATACATATATACATATATATATATACATATATATATATATGTATATATATATGTATATACATATATACATATATACATATATATATATACATATATATATATATGTATATATATACATATATACACATATATATATATATATACATATATATAGATGTCCAACGCTTTTATATTTTTTAGTTCTAAAAAAAAAAATCAACAAAAGATTGGCCGCCAACGGCTTTGACTCTTCTTAGAAGATCTCTGATGTTTATGATTGTGTTTGCGTTTGTGTATATGTGGGCATATACGTTTATGTGTCTGTGTGTGTGTTAGTGTGTTTGTGTGTGTGAATGTGTGTTTATATATGTATATTGGTGAATTTGTGTGTGAATGTCTATTTATATATTAAAAGGTCTGCATATGTGTGTATATTTGTGTGTGCATATATATGTTTATGTGTGTGTTTGCATGGGTGTGAATATGTGTGCATGTGTGTATGTATGAATACATGTGCATGTGTGTGTATGTGTACATTTGTGTATATATGAATGTGTGCATGTGTGTGTATATATTTTTTTGTTTGCATTTGTGTGTATATGTGTGCATGTGTGTATATATGAATATGTGTGCATGTGTGTGTATGTGTGCATGTGTGTATATATGAATATGTGTGAGTGTATGAATACGTGTGCATGTGTGTATATATGTATGTGTGTGTAGTGCTTATGCCTGAGTCCTCCCAGTGTAACCTCACTGTCATGTAACTGCAGTGTGTGTGAGTCTGGTGTGTGTGTGTGAGCCTTATGTGTGTGTGTGTGTGTGTGTGAGTCTGATGTGTGTGTGTGTGTGTGAATGTGTGTTTATATATGTATATCGGTGAATTTGTGTGTGAATGTCTATTTATATATTAAAAGGTCTGCATATGTGTGTATATTTGTATGTGTGTGCATATATATGTTTATGTGTGTGTTTGCATGGGTGTGTATATGTGTGCATGTGTGTATATATGAATATGTGTGCATGTGTGTATGTATGAATACATGTGCATGTGTGTGTATGTGTACATTTGTGTATATATGAATGTGTGCATGTGTGTGTATATATTTTTTTGTTTGCATTTGTGTGTGTATGTGTGCATGTGTGTATATATGAATATGTGTGCATGTGTGTACGTGTGCATGTGTGTATATATGAATATGTGTGAGTGTATGAATACGTGTGCATGTGTGTATATATGTATGTGTGTGTAGTGCTTATGCCTGAGTCCTCCCAGTGTAACCTCACTGTCATGTAACTGCAGTGTGTGTGAGTCTGGTGTGTGTGAGCCTTATGTGTGTGTGTGTGTGTGTGTGTGTGTGTGTGTGTGTGTGTGTGTGTGTGTGTGTGTGTGTGTGTGTGTGTGTGTGTGTGTGTGTGTGTGTGTGAGACCTTAATACAAGCCAATCAGTTTGGTCTCCAGGGAGTCTGAGCGTCAGAGACGCTGCTGAACGATGAGCGATGAGTGATGGAAGAGTGAAGAGGAAATATGAAAAGAAAGGACAGAGATGAGGAACCAGACTTCTGCTGTCAAACTAATGAGTCCGTCCTCTTCTCCTCCTCTCCTCCTCTCCTCCTCTCCTCCTCCTCCCCGGTGGAGGTGACTAAAGTTCATCATACCGATGAGCGCCAGAGTGTGTCGGTGAAGAACGACGGCGTCGATGAACGATCTTTATTGATTCATGAAACAAACGTTTTCTCCAACATTCCAGTTGATACATGAAGTGAAACATCGAAGCTGTAAAAGTTTGTTTTTTTTTGCTTCTTCTTCTTCAGTTTAGCCCTGACAAGTGTTTAAGGCCTCTACAGAGTTCACGTGGGACGCTTGTGTTACAAACAGTTGTGTTACAAACGCTTGTGTTACGAACAGTTGTGTTACGGAGGACGACAAACTCAACACGGAAACTGTGGATGTGCGACACCAGAACCACTCCGAGTACAACTCCTCAGATTCGTAGTACTACACAAAGAGAAACTCTCCGTCAAGACGTGAACATCTGCTGCAACTTTATTGTGATACTTAAGGATATGTGTGTAGTACTGTCGAGTACTTGACTCCGGTGTTTCGGAATTTACAGCCCGCACGACTCTTTACTGTATCCTCTCGTCCTCAGTCATCGCCGAGATCTCGCGGGATTTCATTGGTCCTATACATCTTTGGAGGACGTAACGACTGCTGCCATCTAGTGGCCGGAGGTTTAATTGAATATTTTCATGTTCATTGAACTTTAAAATATAAATTATTTTATGTTATATATACACTTTCTTAAAATATATACCATAAAAGAATTATGATTAAAAGTCATTTAATTTACTAAATATTATATATTTTTAAATTTTGATAAAGTGCTGTTGAATATCAATACAGTTTTGTGAAAAAATAATATTGCAATATTTAAGAGTATCTATATTTTCTCACGCCACTGTTTGTCCCGCGTCCCTAGTGAGTCAGAGAAGTCAACAGGAAGTGGTTCACTGGACTTATACAGCATTGCAGACCTGAGTCGCTCAGACTTTTGACCGGGTTTAACCGGCGATAGTTACATCGGTCAAGATGTGTAGGACTCTTCGGAGTCTTTTGACATTTCGTGGGATCATAACGTCGTAGCACGAGCGACAGGAAGTGGACGACGACGGACGTGTTTCGTCAAGACGACGCTTCGACAACACGAGGAAAAACACCGACGGCGACATTCAGAAGGTCGAACATGACGAAGTATATCGATAAAGTTTACACATCAAAACGCACCTCGATTTTTCCTGGACGTCGCTATAGGTCCGTCTCTCTACGAGCTCTGGGTTCTATCGTCTGACACCATCCTACCTCCGACGCCAGAGGCAGGAGTCACGCTACAATGCTGCGGCAATAATAAGCTGTTATCGATGTCACGAAATAAACCTTTATTGCTTTAGAAAGTTTTAAGTGAGGAAAATAATTAAATCTAGAGCGACTCTCTCCGACTGTTGACCAGGTTTGACTTCCTGCCGACACAGCGACACTTTACGCTAGAAGTATTTGCTGAGTTGAAATGATGATAAAATGCTGTTCGCACAGGAAGTGATGTCAGCAGGTCGACGGTAGTTAATAAAACATGGATGAAACTCTTAAACTCCTGAGGAATTGTTATTAGTGAGCGACAAACATCAAAACATCCAAAAGATTCATCAAGTTAGTCGTTTATCTAAAAGTAATTCATAAAAAGTTTAAATACTCGGTGTCAAAGGGTGGTTTAGACAGTTGAACTACACAAAGTTAAGTTAATATCACGCTGTATTCTCAAAATTATTTTTAAACCCTTTTTTAATGGACTAAAATAGCATTAAATTGCGTTACAAGAATAAGAAAAATGGCTACATTTCTGTTGCTAGTAACGCGCGGCTAAGCGGCTCATGCTAAGTTTGATCCAATCCGCTAGCCGCTAATCATGCAGATGCTATGCTAGCTAGCGCTAGATTTTTCTAGCGAAATAAAGGTTTTGAGCGTTTTGCTCTTAATTCTCGCTTTGAAACCAACGCACACGTTGACATATGTACACACGGGTGTGCGCTAAAGTTAGCGACGCGCGAGTCACGACGTTTCTGCTTCCCTTCGCTCCATCTGTGGTCGACAGGAAGTGACGCGCCTTAATGGCCGGGTGTCTCTGGAAGCGGCGCCGTCACTCGCTGACACCCGGCGGCGTCGAACTGTAATTGAAGCGGACGCCGCGAAGATTAGCGTCGAACAAGCTGTTATTAGACGAACGCCGGGGAAGTAAAATTAGAACAAAGAGTCCGATGAAGAAACAACGTTTACTGTTCGATACACGCTTTGTTTGTTGGTCGTTTCCTTTACATTTCTCTGCTTTAATCTCCTTTTTACCAAAATTAATCAAAGGTTTCCTTGTTTTCCTTCAGTTTCCAGAAGGTTTTGACTGAAAAACGTTTATTTATTTTAAATCCAAAAGGAAAATAAATGCTTTTACCACTGAAATAATGTATTAAAAAAAAATTATAAATATTTTTAAATTCAAATGATTTAATATTTCGTTTTTATTTTGTTTAGTACTGATAATTAATTTGATAAATATTAAAGATTATTTTTCATAGAGTGACGTTTCTATTAATAGGAAAATGCTGTGTTTTTTATTTTGTGAAGTTATTTATAATCATAGCTATAATTGTTTTTTCCAATATTTATTCTTTTAAAAAAGCCGTTTACGTAAATGTAATTTTTTTTGTTGTGCTAGTGTGTGAAAATTTTGTTGAAAGAAAAATAAAGACAAAATATTTTACATTATTTCATTATTATTTTTAGTTTTTCCGATCATTGAAGGTGAACTAGTGGTAAAATCGTTTATTTTTATATTTTTGGATTTAAAATAAATAAACGTTTTTCGGTCCAAATATTATAGTAACTGAGGAAAAAGGAAAACTGATTAATTAGACCCATTTTTAAATTCTCATTCTGACTCTGAACAAACCTTAAATTACATGTTTAATATGTAAGTTTTCATAATTAAATGTATATTAAATGTTAAAAGAAAAATGTTCTGACTCAAAATATTGCTTTTTATGAATAAGAAAATGATTTCTTGTGATTTTTGTTCTAATGACGAGTTTTCATCTGATTTTGTCTAAACTTATTGTAGAATTAATGTGACATTTGTTACGACACGACAAAGATCATCACAAGAACAACCGAGACGTTGTTCGTCAGCATGTGTCACATGGTACGAGCTCGACCAATCTAAACGATGCTAACAGGCTACGTTGATAACAACAGTTGATTTTCACAATAAAAGACTCACCGATGATATGTCGTTTTTAACTTGACTCAAGACTCTGAAATGTTTGAGCCCTGTTTCGATTTAGTAAATGTGTGAGTCAAGTTACACTTTCTACGAATTAAATCAAAAAATGTGTAGAAATGTTTCTATCTGACGTTTTGGGAAGTTTTATTTTAAAATAAAAAGTTAGAAATTGCCAATTTAAGGCTGCTAGTTTTTATCAGAATAAAAAAAAAAATGTATGTACAGTATAAATAAATAAAAATGACTTTAAAAATAAATAATAAAAATAACATAAAAAACTACTACTACATGTTTAAAGAAGTGGTTTTAACGTTGAATTATGTTTGTTTTCTTTACAACTACAACATTAATTCTATGTAAACAAAAGTGTCGTGACCTGTCAATCAACACGAACAGAGGTGGACCGTCATCTTTTTTTTAAAAGGTCCAGCTTTGACCTCTGACCTCTGACCTTCCCCGGAAAGCCTCCTCCTGTGGTTGATGAGCACAGAAACAAAAGATGGCGGCGGCGATGAAGTCCTCAGTGAGTTCTGGTTCCGGGTTGATCCAGAACCAGACTCCTCCTTTCAAGAAGGTTTTTTCGTCAAAAGGGGAACATTCCTGCGTCGGAGCGTCCTCCTCCCGACAACTAAAGAAGCCGAAGATATCAAAGGATGATCGGGAAGTGCCGGGACTCCCTCATGTGGGGTCAGGGACCGGCCCACCGGCTCCACCCACGCCGGGGGGGCGCAGGAGACCCGAGACGGTTCCTGGAGGCAGCAGTTCTCGGGTGCGAGGCGAGGAAGGACTGGTGTTATGAGCGCTCGCAGGGACCCACCGTGCTCTCCAGCGACATCTGGGAGCAGTGGCGGATCAGCGGCGCCGTGGCCGGGTCCACCATGGAGGACGTGGGGAAGAGCTTGTACCAGCCAATCACCACGCTGCTCAGGTCCAGCTCCTCCAGCAGGATGCGGGCGACGCCCATGAAGCACTTGCGGTCCATCCGGCCGTAGTTCCCCCAGACGATCAGCTGCAGACACAGAGGAGAACATCTGTGATGCAAAATATAAATACACCCAAATATCACAATACTTTTTTTTAACAATACTGTATTAATATTCAACAGCACTGTGTGGATTTATTAGTTTTTTTTGTTCTTTTATGGTTTAAAATAAAATAATGTCATTTTAAAATTTACTATTAACAAGAAAATATTCAGGTTGTTTTGTGTTGTAATTCCAGCCACTAGATGGCAGCAGTCATCAAGTAAGCCGCAGATAAAGGAACAATTGAAATCCTGCCAGATCCAAGCGATGACTGAGGACGAGAGGATACACTCGACTCCAGCAGCTTTTAAAGCTGATGTTTGGACATATTTTGGTTTGAAAACAAATGAAAGTAGTTAAGACTTCATCAAGAGTCATGTGGTCTGTAAATTCTGCAACACCAGAGTCAAGTACTCGACAATACTACACATATATACTTGTTACAGTATCACGATGTATCCCAAATCTGTGAGTTCCACCTGACGGACTCAGCTGAGGAGAAAATTATCTTAAAAAACAATGCTTTGGTTGCAGCAAATCAAAAACTCCTGATTTTGTAATTTATTAAATTCATTTTTTTTATTAAGGATAAATTAAAGGAAAGAGAAAATAAAATGAAATAATCTAGGTTTTAATATTTCTATCTGAATTTTTTTCCCATTTTTAAAAAAACATTTATTTTGTTTATAAATATTTGTGTGTTCAAATTAATTAAAACTATTGCGTCACATTAACAAAGCTTTATTTTTATAATACAAAAAGAAAGTTGTATCACTATTTGAATAATACAGTTTATAGCTTGAGTCGCACACATTACACAGACTAAAATAAAGTTTCCATGTTTAACATGAACATTTTAAAAACCCACTGGACAGGCAGGGCTGAGTTCACTGAGAGGAGGTGAGATGAAGAGAGTGTGGAGTTGGATCGTCACGAGGAAATGTTAGTGTCGCTGAAGTTGTTTAACAGAGAATTTGTGGTCGGGGAGATTCTTCCTGTCGGATTCTCTCCAGTCGCTCCGACATCGTGTCGATCGACACCGAGCCAGTGTGCGACCATCCCTGTTTTGTGTGCGTTTGAAGGTGTGTCCCACAGACACACAATCCTTCACAAACACATGTTCATGTTGTGAGTCCGTGTGGCGACCGACGCACGTCAAGGTGAAGAGTTTCGCTGAAACCACGATGATCGACGAACTCATTTGCATTTTTACGACAGTGAGTGACTGCAGGTCACAGACTGATGACATCATCAGGTGAGGCCACGATGAGTCACATTGACTTTGAACGACTCACGTTATTAGTGACACTTGTTATCGTTTCGACTCTTTTTAGGTTGAATTAATAAACCTGAAAGTCTAAATATGTCCAACCATCAGCTTTAAAAGGGGCTGGAGTCGACTGTATCCTCTCGTCCCCAGTCATGATGTCAAAGGATTTTCTTGTTCCTCCATCTGTTGAGGACATAATAACTGCTGCCATCGAGTGGCCGGAAGTTTAATTGCAACACAAAAACGAACAAGCGCTGTGAATATTTTGCATGTTAATTGTAAATAAAAAATAAAACATTTTAAATCAAATAATTTACTTTAAACACACTTTATTGAAAAGATAAACCAGGAAAGAACTTTGAAAAGAATAAAATTGGTTTTGAAAAAACATTATTTTTTAAAAAGTAATCGATACAGTGTTGTTACAGGAAAGAAATATTGATATATTGAGATTTATTGATTTTTTTAACTCACACTCACAGACACAGACTTGACCTCCTTGGGGGAGGTATGTGCTCCTTCAGTGCTTCACTAGTTTGTATTGAATCAATGATAACTTGGTGGAATTAATGCTAACTCATCCAGCACCGCTAATGCTAGTTTGTCAACATGTAAATGCTGACAACAACAACACAACCACTTAACACAACTCACAACTACTACTGTAAAAACATTTGTCACAATATTCAGCATTTATTGGGAATTTTACCCAAAAATGCGATTTACCACTAGGTGGCGCATTTTCTACTTCCCTTTTCCTGTTGACCTTTTGACCCCCTAGAACAGGAAGTGTTGATTATTTACTGTTGTTACTCTGCAGGTCACACAGGAAGTTGTCGCCCTGTGAAGTCTTCCTCTGTAAATGTTCAGTTGTGTTGACGTCACAACGGTTCGACGACAACAGCAGGAGACGCACACACATTTGAAATCATGGACGAACCGAGGGTCTGGTGACGAAGAGCGCTTTCATTTTCCTGCGGCTTCGTGGCTAAATCGGGACGTGAGGGATTGAGAAGCTGCTGCTGATGTCAGCGATTCTCATTATCCGGCGAGAACGAGCCTGAGGAGCTCGAGGACGTGATTAAGAGGCGACGGTTAATTACACAAACGCTGCTGCTGCCGGAGGAGACGTGACCGCACTCACCTGGACCACCTTCCCCTGGGGGCTCTCGGAGAAGACCAGGACCTGGTTGTAGAGCGGGTCCAGGGACTTCCTCACGGCCTTGGTCTTCTTCTTCGCCACACAAGTGCCGTTCTCCAGCAGGTAGACTTTGATGTAGGCGGCTGGAACCAGTCGTCGGATCATCACCATGTTAGCAACACAAGTGTTAAAATATTGAGTTACTTGTCTTATCTCAGGGTCAAGGTGACCCGAAAACAAATGTGTTTGAAGTATCCCTTGTGTTGCCTCTGGGTCAAAATATTTGTTTTTGGGCCTTCGGGTCAACTTGACCCAGAGATAACACAAGGGATCCCACAAACACATTTGTTTTCGGGTCTTCGGGTCAACTTGACCCAGAGATAACACAAGGGATCCCACAAACACATTTGTTTTTGGGTCTTCGGTTCACCTTGACCTAGAGATAACCCAGGGGATACCTCAACCACTTTTGTTTTCGGGTCTTCGGGTCACCTTGACCCAGAGATAACCCAGGGGATACCTCAAACACATTTGTTTTCGGGTCTTCGGGTCAACTTGACCCAGAGATAACACAAGGGATGTTTCAATATAGAAAACATTCAATTAAACAAATTAAATATTATTGAATACATTTCATCACCTAAATAAGAATATTAAACCCTATGTGTAAATAAATAAATAATTTTAAAATGTTCAATATTTCTAATTATTATTTACAAAAGAACAAATACAATTCTAATCTTTTTTCTTTCATTTGTAGCCTTTTAAATTCAATATAAACACGTAGGTATTTGTCACTATGAGGTATTTTGTTTTTTCATGCGTAGTTTTATAATTTCTTTCAATAATTGAATTAATTATTCGATGAAAAATCTATTTTACAAAATTATTAAGTCCAATTATTAAAAAATATACTATTTAATGCTCACATTCCACACATTGTAATAAAAAAATCAAAGTTTCGACTCCAAACATTGGGTTCAACCATCGATGTCGTCTCTGATACATAAACTAAATCCTATCCTCCCCCACATCCGGTCCGAGGTTGACCCGCTTTTTTTTATCTGCGACTTTATTTCCAGCTTAAAGCATTTAAAATTTGGTTTCACGAGCTCTGGAGCTTCTTATGCAATTTGGATCAATGGCAGTCGAATATTACGCAACCGCGGGACGACGCCGTTACACAACAGTTGCTGCTGCTGTTTGAACGCATCGATTTCACGTCCGCTCGCCTCTTAACCGCCGAGGTTCTGCTCCCCAGACCGCTTGGTTCTGCTCCAGTCCTGGTCTGACCCGACACAGAGAGTTTGAAAATGAATAAACGTGAACTTGTTTTGACTTTTGACTCCGAGTCTCTTCGACAAGTTCAGCTTTTTTTCTACAAAAAACGTTTTATTCTCATCAAATTTTTGTGAAGAACAAATTAATTTGGTGGATTTTTTTTTAATCAGCTTTAAAAACGTTGATGTGAGGTTTTATTTTATTTTATATTTTAAACTTTTGATATTTTTATTAACTCTTAACGTTTTAATTTGTGAATAAAGGTGATTTATTTGATGATATTTGCAAAAATATAGTTTTTATATTTTATTTAATTTGTACATTTGATGATTTTTTTGGTGTTCAATGAAATTGCAAGAATATATTTTGTCATTCATTTATTTTTTAATGTTTAAAAATATTGTTTTTCCTGTTTAAACATTCAAAAATGTTGTTTTCTTTACTTGGTAAACCTTTTTTTTCAACCATATATTCAATCGTTTTTATCCTGTATATCTTAAATTACTTTTTAAAGTAAATATACATTTAAAGTCAATAAATCCAACTCTATACGAAAAAAATAAATAGCTTTTAATTTTCGATTTATAAATATATATTTTATGGCTTAAGATATTTTTCATCATTTCAACAATTCTTACTTTACATGTTTTTACTGAATAATTGAAACAGAAACGTCAAAAATGTTGGTGATAAAAGGCTAAGAATTAAGTTAAAGTAAATATTTCTTACATAGTTACTTAGATATATAACATTAAATGTAGATTTACTGTATAACATTACTTTTCTTATTTTTGAAATTATACTATCAAACCCTTTATGTAAAACATAATCTCTTAAATATAGATTATAATTGTATTTTAAAATTTCAATAACAATTATTTTCACTTTTAAAAAAATGTATTCCTCTGGGTTTTTTTTACATTTTTCCCCGTATATATATTTGTGATATATTTCTCAATATTATCTTCTGTCTTTTGTATATATATATTTTACATTTTTCCAATATTTTTATCTAATTCTATCCTCTTAAAAATCCTTTTATCTTTGTTTTAGTTTTTTTAATAATTTATTTTATTCATTGATATTTTCAATATAACATGTGACACTGAAATGTTTATCTTTTTTTACTTTGAAACATTAGTGAACATTTGTTTTAATAGTATTTACCTGGAGGTCCTTTAGATCCCGGCTTCATGATCAGGCCTCTGGCCTGGACCACCTCCACCTCCAGACCTCCGTTCCTCTCCGTCAGCCCGATCTCCACGTCTCCTGCGAACATCAACCAGAGACACGTCGGTTCCTTCATCTCCTCCATCAGAGACCGAACTCCACACTTTGTGGCCCAAAAAAAAAAATCCTTGAAACAACTTTTTGTTCTTCTGCTGCTAAAAGTCACACATGGTTCGGCGAACAAACGCGTGAGTGTCGGCGTGAAAAGAGCGCAGATGACCGCGAGTCGGTCCGGGATCCGAGCCGGGACAGCAGGTCTGCGGTGGATCCGGTCCAAGAGAAGGTTGACCCACTTTATCGAGACCAAAGTCACGAACACAAAAACTCACAACTTTTTTTTTTGTTTTCTTACATAACGAATAAAGTTTTAACGACTGAAGTTTAACGTTTGAAGCTTCATTTTTCATGTTCATAGTTGTAGTTGATAAAGTTGTGAGTTCAATACATTCTCCATCACTACAACATATTGTGGCGTTATTTAATGTTTAATGTCAATTAAAAAAAACACTAGACGGAAGAAAAACTATAGAAGTGAATCTGTGTCAGAATTATTATTATTATTATTTTTTTATGTTTAAATGTTGTGTTTTAGAATTAATTTTTGATTCCATATCGAAAATTTGAATTAGTTTTTATTTAATAATTGAATGAATCAATTCGAAAAACTATTAAAACAACATTTTAAATGATTTTAAAAAATTATATTGGATTTTGAACATTTATTTTTGACTGATTTAAAATGAGATATTCAAACTCTATGTGTAAAATATATATTTTTATATATATTTAATACTTGAGCAAAAAGAGAATCAATACAAAAAAAGTATTCTTTTGTTAATTATATTTTATGTTATATATTAATATTTTTTATTTAAAAAAAAAAAGTTTTTTGATAATTTTTAGTGATTGGCTTCTAATTGTTTTTTAATTTTTTAAACTGTTTAATACTTTCAGCTGAAGCAGATGTTTGTGGGCGTGGCCTAAAGTCATCTCAGGTAATTGTTTGAGGCTGAGAATGATCAGGTCATGACTCAGAAACTTAAATGTCATGTTTCGTATGTTCATACTCTTGACCTTCATTTTTCAAAAACCTGACGATTATGATCAAAACATTTCTTCCACTGACATAACTAGTGTTGACCTCCGGGCAGCAGGGGGCGCTGCGTTGAAAACTCACCCATGGACGTGGTGGCCAGAGTCTGTCGGCCCACGAACTGGGCCGGTCCCATCCCGTCCAGGAAGTCGCTGAACTGAGAGTCCGACGCCAAACACACGCCGCTGTAGTTGAGACTGCAGGAGGAGAAGAAGAAGAAGAAGAAGAAGAGAGGGTTCAGTCTGGAAGAGAAGAAGAAAAGTTGACTCACAATGAAGAAGAAGGAAGAAGGAAAAAGCAGTGAGAGAGAGGAGAAGAAGTCAAGTCCTTCAGTCTCTTTGTGTTTTATCTCTATGTTCCTGCGCCAGGACGCCTCACTGGACTGACGAGGAAGAGTGACTACTGTTCACCTTTCTCTGAGAGTGAACAGGAGTGAGCAGGAGGGAATGGGGGTGAGCGGGAGTGAGCAGGGGTGAGCAGGAGTAAGCAGAAGTGAGCAGGAGTAAGCAGGAGTGAACAGAAGTGAACAAGATTGAACATAAGTGAGCAGGAGTGAACATAAGTGAGCAGGAATAAGCAGGAGTGAACAAGAGTGAACAGAAGTGAGCAGGAATAAGCAGGAGTGAACAAGGGTGAACAGAAGTGAGCAGCAGGAGTGAAACAAGTGAACAGAAGTGAGCAGCAGAAGTGAAAGGGGGGAACAGAAGTGAGCAGCAGGAGTGAAAAGAGTGAACAAAAGTGAGCAGCAGGAGTGAAAAGCGTGAACAGAAGTGAGCAGCAGGAGTGAACAAGAGTAAACAGAAGTGAGCAGCAGGAGTGAAAAGCGTGAACAGAAGTGAGCAGCAGGAGTGAACAAGAGTAAACAGAAGTGAGCAGCAGGAGTGAAAAAAGTGAACGGAAGTGAGCAGCAGGAGTAAAAAGAGGGAACAAAAGTGAGCAGCAGGAGTGAAAAGCGTGAACAGAAGTGAGCAACAGGAGTGAACAAGAGTGAACAGAAGTGAGCAGCAGGAGTGAAAAGCGCGAACAGAAGTGAGCAGCAGGAGTGAAAAGCGTGAACAGAAGTGAGCAACAGGAGTGAACAAGAGTGAACAGAAGTGAGCAGCAGGAGTGAACAAGAGTGAACCGAAGTGAGCAGCATGAGTGAACAAGAGTGAACAGAAGTGAGCAGCAGGAGTGAACAAGAGAGAGCAGCAGGAGTGAAAAGAGTGAACAGAAGTGAGCCGCAGGAGTGAACAGAAGTGAGCAGTAGACGTGAACAAGAGTGAACAGAAGTGAGCAGCAGGAGTGAACAAGAGTGAACAGAAGTGAGCAGCAGTAGTGAAAAGAGTGAACAGAAGTGAGCAGCAGGAGTGAACAAGAGTGAACAGAAGTGAGCAGCAGGAGTGAACAAGAGTGAACAAAAGTGAGCAGCAGGAGTGAACAGAAGTGAGCAGCATGAGTGAACAAGAGTGAACAGAAGTGAGCAGCAGGAGTGAACAAGAGTGAACAGAAGTGAGCAGCAGGAGTGAACAAGAGTGAACAGAAGTGAGCAGCAGGAGTGAAAAGCGTGAACAGAAGTGAGCAGCAGGAGTGAACAAGAGTGAACAGAAGTGAGCAGCAGGAGTGAACAAGAGTGAACAGAAGTGAGCAGCAGGAGTGAACAAGAGTGAACAGAAGTGAGCAGCAGGAGTGAACAAGAGTGAACAGAAGTGAGCAGCAGGAGTGAACAAGAGTGAACAGAAGTGAGCAGCAGGAGTGAACAAGAGTGAACAGAAGTGAGCAGCAGGAGTGAACAAGAGTGCTCACTTCTACTGCTGCTGCATATCTTAAAAATGAGACAAAACCTTCTTCACCTCCTTATCTCTGCCGCGCTTCCTAAATCCTCTTTCTGCTCCGACTCATTATGTAACTGCACAATTCATGTCCAGGTCGACGCCGGGTGAGTGTGTGTGTGCGTGTGCGTGTGCGCGTGTGCGTGTGCGCGTGTGTGTGTGTGTGTGTGTGGGGTGTGTGTGTGTGTGTGTGTGTGTGTGTGTGTGTGTGTGTGTGTGTGTGTGTGTGTGTGTGTGTGTGTGTGTGTGTGTGTGTGTGTGTGTGTGTGTGTGTGTGTGTGTGTGTCTGTCTGCCGATGTCATCGCTCTCCCTCACTGACCTCCATGTTCTTTTTCAGTTTATGTTTCTTTGTGTTGACGGAGGAGAAGGCGACGATAAAAAATCACCGACACACACACACATATACAGACACACACACACATTACTTTAGTGAAGTGTGTGTCTGTGTGTGTCTCTTGCCCTGAGAAACAATGATAAACCCCAGCCCAGGAGATCCAGATAAAGGAATGAACAGCAGGAAATGAAATTACTATTTTTTTCTACTTAAAAAAAAAATGTCAGTACTTTTCGTTGTCAGTGTTTGTATTTGACTTCTTCACCTGTTTTCATAGTGACTTCTGTCTGTTTTATCAGGATTTTTACAGTTTCAGTCTGTTTTGTCTTGAATTTGTTCGTAATTTTATGTCATTTCATTAGTATTTCTCTGTCTTTAGACAATATTAAGTTCTCTAATAGTATAAATAATTGTTTGTTTTAGACACTTTTTCATGGTTTCTAACACTTTAAAATGAAAGTTAGTTTCTTGTTCATGTTGGTCGTGATGAGATCGACTGTCACTCACTTGCCCTCGGATCCGTAGCTGTTCATACTGTCCTCGATGGACTCGTGACTCGCCTGCCGGACCGTCCGACTCGGCATCTCCACGGCGAGTCCCGTCTCCGTGCTCCTCTGGATGGCTCCCTTCAGCTTCCGACCCTCCGTGTCCACTGAAGACACACAGAGACCAGTCAGTGACCCGTGGACCACAGAGACCCGTGGACCACAGAGACCGGTCAGTGACCCGTGGACCACAGAGACCGGTCGGCGACCCGTGGACCATCTCCGTCTCTGCTGCGTGACCCTGAAGATGAGTTTGTGACTCGACGAATATCTGGAATCGACCGGCGGTTTTTAGAATCTCTGTGTCTCTGGCGACCTCGTCTCGGCTCAGGAGCCACAAGGACAAAAGCTCTGATCGCACAAAACGAACCCGGAGATCGATGACTGGAGTCTCGTCCTGGACGTTTCTGCCGCTAAAGGTTGAGGCTGTAATTAAGTGCTGCGGCGAGAGGTCGCGACCTTGTCTCCTCTGGAACCGGAGGCGGAAACTTTTAATAGTCGTCTCTGAACGACAACCGCACACAAGTCCTCTTGATCGCACACCTGTCGAGCTGCCACAGCTGACGACCACGAGTCCAACAAAGTAGCACAGGACTCCTACAAGAGAGTCCTACAAAAAAACACATGATATTTGGAAAAAATCACAAGAATCAAACAACAAACCAGGGAACACTGTAGGACTCCTTCAAAGAACTATGTGACTTTTTGGAGAAAAAAAACAATCTCACGAGTCCTACAAAGAACCTCATGACATTTGGAAAAAATATCAAGGATTCTGAAAACTAACCAAGGAACACCTAAAATAACTATGGGATTCCTGCAAACACGTTTTATTTTTAATCACAGGAATCCTACAATGATGCAAGGAACTTTTAATCCTGTAGGAGTCCTACAAATAACCACGTGACTCTCAAATAAAACACACAACAGCCCTACAATGAACCTCTGGAAATTTGGATTTTTTTTAAATCACAGAAATCTTACAACAAACCCTGGAACTCCTTTAAGAGCTGAGCGAGTCCAACAAGGAAACCATCTGACTCTTGAAACAAACACAAAAGTCACAAGAGTCCTACAAAGAACCCAATAAGATTTCAAAAAGAATTCACAGAACCACAGAACTCATAAAAGAACAGTAGAAGTCCTCCAAAAAACCATATGACTCTTGAAAAAAAAACACTGGAGTCCTACAAAGAACAACAGGGGTCTTGAAAGAACATCGCTCTAGAGTCACCAAAAGTCCAAAAAGAACTATAAGAGTCATACAATGGACCACATACATTCTAAAAGAGCTGCAGGAGTCCTACAAAGACTCATTTGACTCTAGAAGAAAAAAACATGACCCTTAAAGAGCTGTAGGAGTCCTACAAGCAACCAAATGGAAAAAAAATCCAACAAAGAACCATGGGACTTCTGAAAGAACCATAGATATGAGTCCTACAAAGAACCATGGGACTCCTGAAAGAACCATAGATATGAGTCCTACAAAGAACCATGGGACTCCTGAAAGAACCATAGATATGAGTTCTACGAAGAACCATGGGACTCCTGAAAGAACCATAGATATGAGTCCTACGAAGAACCATGGGACTCCTGAAAGAACCATAGATATGAGTCCTACAAAGATCCGTGGGACTCCTGAAAGAACCATAGATATGAGTCCTACGAAGAACCATGGGACTCCTGAAAGAACCATAGATATGAGTCCTACAAAGAACCATGGGACTCCTGAAAGAACCATAGATATGAGTCCTACGAAGAACCATGGAACTCCAGAAAGAACCATAGATATTAGTTCTACGAAGCACCATGGGACTCCTGAAAGAACCATAGATATGAGTCCTACGAAGAACCATGGAACTCCAGAAAGAACCATAGATATTAGTTCTACGAAGCACCATGGGACTCCTGAAAGAACCATAGATATGAGTCCTACGAAGAACCATGGAACTCCAGAAAGAACCATAGATATTAGTTCTACGAAGCACCATGGGACTCCTGAAAGAACCATAGATATGAGTCCTAAGAAGAACCATGGGACTCCTGAAAGAACCATAGATATGAGTCCTACGAAGCACCATGGGACTCCTGAAAGAACCATAGATATGAGTCCTACGAAGCACCATGGGACTCCTGAAAGAACCATAGATATGAGTCCTACGAAGCACCATGGGACTCCTGAAAGAACCATAGATATGAGTCCTACAAAGAACCATGGGGCTCCAGAAAGAACCATAGATATTAGTTCTACGAAGCACCATGGGACTCCTGAAAGAACCATAGATATGAGTCCTAAGAAGAACCATGGGACTCCTGAAAGAACCATAGACATGAGTCCTACGAAGCACCATGGGACTCCTGAAAGAACCATAGATATGAGTCCTGCGAAGCACCATGGGACTCCTGAAAGAACCATAGATATGAGTCCTACGAAGAACCATGGGACTCCTGAAAGAACCATAGATATGAGTCCCAAAAAGAACCATGGGACTCCTGAAAGAACCATAGATATGAGTTCTACGAAGAACCATGGGACTCCTGAAAGAACCATAGATATGAGTCCTACGAAGAACCATGGGACTCCTGAAAGAACCATAGATATGAGTCCTACAAAGATCCGTGGGACTCCTGAAAGAACCATAGATATGAGTCCTACGAAGAACCATGGGACTCCTGAAAGAACCATAGATATGAGTCCTACAAAGAACCATGGGACTCCTGAAAGAACCATAGATATGAGTCCTACAAAGAACCATGGGGCTCCTGAAAGAACCATAGATATGAGTCCTACAAAGAACCATGGGGCTCTTGAAAGAACCATAGATATGAGTCCTACGAAGATCCCACAAGAAACACAAAGCAGGTATTTTAAAGTAAAACATTATGACCACACAAAGACTGACCGTCCACAGACTACCCTCTGAGCGTAAGTGCTTCCATCAGGGGGTCATAATGTTTCAGCCGCCTCATCCCTGTTGAGTTATTTGCGCTCGTCAAACACTCGTCACCACGTGACAATGTTTCGTCTCATCCGACCCCTTCCCTGACGGTACCCGTTGGGTCGTCATGGTGACAGCTTCCATTATCCATAGCGACCGCCTCAGTGTCTTCCACGCCGAGCAGATGGAGAGCATGAAGCTCACGTCACTTCTCAGGGAACAACATGTTCTGAGGAGTGGGTCCGGACCGGAGCACTGTTCCCTCAGGATCCACCAGGGAGGACTCTCCAGCCTGATGGATCCACTAGTGTACCCATGAGTTTGACCCAGATATGCTTCTTCACATCCAGTTAACTGGTGTTTGGTTCCATCCCTGAGAGAGCAAACATGGTCATAAGAGGACGAACATACGAATATCACTTTAACATATGAACTAAACTAGTTGTTTAACTGTTTCAACTGGTAAACTTGCTCTTTTACCTAAACTAGTTCCGTTAACTAAACAAGTTCAATTAAATTTGTTCTGTGAAAACTAGTTCTTCATTCATTCATTAAACAAAATTATTTTAAACTGTTTCTGTTTAACCTGCTGGTATTTTTTTTAAACTTCCTTTATTAAACTTGTTTGTTTAAACTAATCATGTTAAACAAGTTCTGTTATAATTTTTTATGTTACACCCGTTTTATTTAACTAATTATTTAAGCTAGTTCTGTCAAAATGGTTGTGTTAAACTAGTTACGTTAAGCTTGCTCTGTTAACCTGTTCTTTAAACTAAACTATTTCTGTTAAGCTAGTTATGTTCAACTATTTCTATTTGACAAGTGCTGTTAAACTAGTTATGCTAAACTTGCTCCGTTAACCTTTTCTTTAAACTAAACTATTTCTGTAAAACTAGTTACGTTAAACTTGCTCTGTTAACTTTTTCTTTAAACTAAACTATTCCTATTAAACTTGTTCTTTTAAACTATTTATGTTAAACTGGTTATGTTGAAGTTGTTCTGTTAAAACAGAGGAATAGGTTAGCAGAGGAACTAGCAAACAGGTTAACTAGTGATCAGATGAACCAGTGAACAGGTTAACAATTGAACATGTTAACATGTGAGCAACTGAACAAGTGAAGATGTTAACTTGTGATCAGGTTAACAAGTGAACATGTTAATTAGTGATCAGGTTAACAAGTGAACATGTTATTTAGTGATCAGGTTAACAAGTGAACATGTTAATTAGTGATCAGGTTAACAAGTGAACATGTTAATTAGGGATCAGGTTAACAAGTGAACATGTTAAATAGTGATCAGGTTAACAAGTGAACATGTTAATTAGTGATCAGGTTAACAAGTGAACATGTTAATTAGGGATCAGGTTAACAAGTGAACATGTTATTTAGTGATCAGGTTAACAAGTGAACATGTTAATTAGTGATCAGGTTAACAAGTGAACATGTTAATTAGGGATCAGGTTAACAAGTGAACATGTTAATTAGGGATCAGGTTAACAAGTGAACATGTTATTTAGTGATCAGGTTAACAAGTGAACATGTTAATTAGTGATCAGGTTAACAAGTGAACATGTTAATTGGGGATCAGGTTAACAAGTGAACATGTTAATTAGTGATCAGGTTAACAAGTGAAGATGTTAATTAGGGATCAGGTTAACAAGTGAACATGTTAATTAGTGATCAGGTTAACAAGTGAACATGTTAATTAGGGATCAGGTTAACAAGTGAACAGATAAACAAGTGAACAGGTTAACAATTGAACATGTTTACTAATGATCAGGTTAACAAGTGAACATGTTAATTAGGGATCAGGTTAACAAGTGAACATGTTAATTAGGGATCAGGTTAACAAGTGAACATGTTAACTAGTGATCAGGTTAACAAGTGAACATGTTAATTAGTGATCAGGTTAACAAGTGAACATGTTAATTAGGGATCAGGTTAACAAGTGAACAGATAAACAAGTGAACAGGTTAACAATTGAACATGTTTACTAATGATCAGGTTAACAAGTGAACATGTTAATTAGGGATCAGGTTAACAAGTGAACATGTTAATTAGGGATCAGGTTAACAAGTGAACATGTTAATTAGTGATCAGGTTAACAAGTGAAGATGTTAATTAGGGATCAGGTTAACAAGTGAACATGTTAATTAGTGATCAGGTTAACAAGTGAACATGTTAATTAGGGATCAGGTTAACAAGTGAACAGATAAACAAGTGAACAGGTTAACAATTGAACATGTTTACTAATGATCAGGTTAACAAGTGAACATGTTAATTAGTGATCAGGTTAACAATTGAACATGTTTACTAATGATCAGGTTAACAAGTGAACATGTTAATTAGGGATCAGGTTAACAAGTGAACATGTTAATTAGGGATCAGGTTAACAAGTGAACATGTTAACTAGTGATCAGGTTAACAAGTGAACATGTTAATTAGGGATCAGGTTAACAAGTGAACATGTTAACTAGTGATCAGGTTAACAAGTGAACATGTTAATTAGGGATCAGGTTAACAAGTGAACATGTTTACTAGTGATCAGGTTAACAAGTGAACATGTTAACTAGTGATCAGGTTAACAAGTGAACATGTTAATTAGGGATCAGGTTAACAAGTGAACATGTTAATTAGTGATCAGGTTAACAAGTGAACATGTTAAATAGTGATCAGGTTAACAAGTGAACATGTTAATTAGTGATCAAGTTAACAAGTGAACATGTTAACTAGTGATCAGGTTAACAAGTGAACATGTTAATTAGGGATCAGGTTAACAAGTGAACATGTTAACTAGTGATCAGGTTAACAAGTGAACATGTTAACTAGTGATCAGGTTAACAAGTGAACATGTTAATTAGGGATCAGGTTAACAAGTGAACATGTTAATTAGTGATCAAGTTAACAAGTGAACATGTTAACTAGTGATCAGGTTAACAAGTGAACATGTTAACTAGTGATCAGGTTAACAAGTGAACATGTTAATTAGGGATCAGGTTAACAAGTGAACATGTTAATTAGTGATCAGGTTAACAAGTGAACATGTTAATTAGGGATCAGGTTAACAAGTGAACAGATGAACAAGTGAAGATGTTAACTAGTGATCAAGTTAACAAGTAAACATGTTAACTAGTGAACAAGACTTCTGCAGTCTGACGCGACGACTTATTAATTCTGTTCACTCTCCAGTTGACCCGCTTCTATTTCTGTCTGGCAGATCTGGGTTAGCTTCGATTCTACCATCAGTTATGAACGTCTGCGCAGCTCATCGGTCACGTCCAGTCAAAATGACACACAATAACACACATGTACACACACACACGTACACACACGTACACACACTAATACACACTGTGGCGCCTCGTAAATCTTCCCAGCAGGTCCGGAAAGCTTATCTTACAAACTTCATCAAAGTTCCTGAAACAAATGCATCACATGGTTCTCTCTCAACATCATAGGACACCCTGGAAAGGTATTCAAGGTCAGTAGATATTCTGTTGCTCTGGGAATTGAACCCATGACTTTCTCTCTCCTCTCAGACGAACGAAACAAACTATTGATAGTTCAAAAGTTCTGAGGAAATTCTTCTTAGTCTTTGTGTTTTTCTTCTTCTTTGTGTGTTTTATGACACCAGTGATGGTGCGTCAGCGCCACCAGGTGTACTGGAGTGAGAACTTTAGTTTCTGCCATTGTCTTGTCATTTAGTGAACAGTTGATCTCATGCTTTCATTTTAATGTGAGTGTGTTTCTCTGAGCGTGTGTGAATTTGTGTTTCTGTGTGTGTGTTTCTGTGTGTGTGTGTGTGTTTCTTTATTTAAATGTTTGTGTTTCTATGAGTGCGTGTTTGTGTGAGTGTGTTTGTTTCTCTAAATGTGTGTGTGTGTTTCTCTGAGTGTGTGTGTGTGTGTGTGTTTGCTTCACTAAATGTTTGTGTGTGTTTCTATGAGTGTGTGTTTGTGTTTATCTCATTGTGTTTGTTTGTGTGAATGTGTTTCTCTGAGTGTGCATGTGTTTGTTTCTCTAAATGTGTTTGTTTGTTTCTCTGATTGTCTGTGTGTGTTTGTTTTTCTGAGTATGCATGCGTTTGTGTGTTTTTCCGAATATGTGTGTTTATCTGAGTGTGTGTTTCAGTGTGCTGTGTGTTTTTCTGTGTGTTTCTCCTAGTATACGTGTGTGTGTTTGTGTTTATCTGAATGTGTGTGTTTCTCTGAATGTGTGTGTTTCTCTGAGTATGCATGTGTCTATGTGTTTCTCTGTGTATCCGTTTATGTGTGTGTTTCAATGAGTGTGTGTGTTAATCTGAGTTTGTGTGTTAATCTAAGTGTGTGTTTGTGTGAGTGTGTTTCAGTGTGTGTTTCTCTGAGTGTGTGTATTTCTCTGAGTGTGTGCTTCTCTGAGAGTGTGTATTTCTCTGATTTTGTGCTTCTCTGAGTGTGTGTATTTCTCTGAGTGTGTATTTCTCTGAGTGTGTGCTTCTCTCAGTGTGTGCTTCTCTGAGTGTGTGCTTCTCTGAGTGTGTGCTTCTCTGAGTGTGTGCTTCTCTGAGATTGTGTGTCTGTGTGTGAACATGTCATCATCAGGTGTGAAGTGTTCGGGGGCTTGTAGCGTCTCTGTGGCAGCGACTCGTTCTCTGAACTGATTGAAGAGATTTTTGGAGAAAAACAACATCAACTATTTTTCAGGTGTTTTCAGTCAAAACTCCAGACGCTGAAGAGAAACAACGACATCATCAGATCTGCAGCATGTTGATGACATCACCAGAACAGGAAGTGACGTCTAAAACTCTCAAAGTCATAATCTTACGCATGATTCTTCTGAAGATTTGCAGGAAATAGAAACGACTCAACTGTTTCCACTCGTGCCCAGCAGGGGGCAGAACCCGCGTCTGGATCCTTCAGTGGCTTTCTGTGTTTCCAGGACAAGGTTTTGGACCTGCTGTCCCAGACTGTCTGCCGGCGGATGTTTCCTATTTTTATCAAGTCTCACCGGGAGAATAACTAACAAGTCCTCGGGATGATTCATCACCAGAGGAGCCGGAAGCTTGTTCTACATCTCAGCCGTGATCCACTTCACACGTGAAGAATAGATACCACATGACGGTCCACACACACTCACACTCACACACACACATACACACACACACACACACTCTTGATCAAAGACTCGCGGGTCTCTCGGCTGTCACTTCTGCTTCAGCCTCACACTCATCTTAAAGTCACATGACCTGACAGAAGTCACACATTATGTCCTCCTCACAGCTGAAGGAAGAATGAAATCCTGAGATGACTGAGGACGAGAGGATACAGTGACTCCAGCAGCTTTTACAGCTGATGTATGGACGTATTTTGTTTGTTTTTTAAACAAATTCGTCAAGAGTCATGTGGTCTGTGAGTTCTGTGACACCAGAGTCAAGTACTCAAATAATACTACACATATATACTGTACTTGTTAGTACAGTATCACAATATACCGTAATATGTCATTCTTTTGCCCACTTATCGTGATACGTATCGTCGGATTCTGAAAATACACACCACTATTGTAGAACAACAACATAAATATATACATATAAATATATTTTTAAATGTAGTTTACAGTTTGTGTGTATCAAAGCATCAACAGGTGGTCATAATGTTAAGAGATATTTATATTTTAACAATAACACGACCTGACAGTAGGTTTGACTCACCAGTGAAGGCGACAATCTGCTCGATTCGGAGAAACTTATTTCGAAAAGTAGACGGAAGTTCATTTTCAGCTGAGCGTGATCACATGACCTCTTAAGACGCTCAACATCTGGACGTGCGTAAACAACAGCTGGACGTCTCAGCAACGTCTGTCGGTCAAAACATCTGCTTCGCTGCACGTGTCACTGCTGGACCCGAAGGCCCGAATCCGTGCGTTGCCGTTGACAGAAGCTAGCGGCTAACGGCTAATAGTGTTAGCATTCTACAAGAAAAACTGAGGAGAAAATTCAGGATGAAAAAAGCGTTTGCATCAATTACTACGTTGACAAAGGTCAAAGGTTACTTATATTTGAATTGATAGAATCTGCCATTATGAAAAAAAAGGTGGAATTGAACCCAAAACACAAGCCATAGAGCTAGAAGCTAAGAGTTAGCATCGATGGCACCAAAAGAGTCAGTGTCGCTGGCGACAGAAGGTCTTGTTCTGAAGTGATCGGACGTTTTCTGAGAAAGTCTGTTGAACAGGAGTTTTCTAAGAGGAGCTCAGTCATCCAGGAGAAACTCAGAGTAGAGCAGAGAGAGGACCTCTTGCTCAGAGGCGCCACGTTATATAATAATGTAGTTTGAATCCTTCTCATGTGAATATAAAAAATACTTTTATTTGAAAAAATGTTATTTTAAAATGATGAAATTCAAATTACAGTTTTTGTTAGCTACAATGCTAGGTACGATTAATCTTCAGAAGTCTCAGTGGCGCCACCAGGTGGCGGTCACAGGAAGCACTGATCAGTTTTGCCGCTGGTCACTGTTTCCATCCTGGTTCCCCTGAAGAGTCCCGGAGAGACTCGTAGACGCTTGACACCGGCGTCACATGGTCGTTCGTCAGCCGTTCATTAGTGACCTCTGACCCCGCCGCGCTCATCCCGTGGATCAATTTGCTGACTCATCAAATGTATTTTCATCTAAAACGTTGAATCGAGCCTCGTTTGCCTGATGAGCCGATATCAGGAGAAGATTCCTGACAGACAGATGTTTCCTTTTAATGGCGACACGTATTGATCAGCTGATCGATATCAAGAATCAATATGACTTAACGAGTCTTCAGTCGAGATCCTTAACCTGCGGCTGATGGTTTTATCACCTGATCGTTTGACATGAACGCACACCATTATGCTTCTCTGGGAAGTTCTTTTAAATTGTGTTTTTTACATAAACAAACTCATAAATTCAGCTCAGTGCAGCTTAAGAGGACAGTAGTAAAGTTAAGCACACAAAATTAAATGCAACACACATACTATATACTGCAACACAAAGACAATGTAACATAACACAAAGATCATTCAACGCAACAAAGAGACAACACAAGGGAAGGCAATGCAAAACCAACACAATTGATTTTGCTGCACAAATGTAACAAAAATAAAATCTAAACAAAAACCAAATAAAGAGATAAAACAAACTTGAATGCAGCGCAACACCATGAAAATGAAACAAAAAGACAACATACAATCAAACACAAAGGCAATGCAATAACAAAATAAAACACAGTATAACACAAAAACAAGTGCAACACAATATAAAGAAATGAAATCAACAAAAGCAATCACAACAAAAAGACGAAACACTGAAATAAATACGATGCAAATGCAACACAAACACAACACAACACAATTGAACATTAATCTAATGTTAAAACTACATGGAACAGAATGCAACATAAACAAAAGTGAACAACAGTTACGAAAATGTAATAAAAAAAAAGAAGATACAAACATAGAACAAATACAACATCAAGACGTAACGCAAACTTGAATGCATCGCAGTACAGTGTGAAAACATCGCAAACGCAACATACAGCTACGAAAATACGATTCAACACAAACCCAAAACAATATTGAAAATGAAAAACAAATTCTACATAAACTACACAACGTGATGCAACACAAAAACAACTAAATTGCAATGAGGCGCAAACATGATTGCAACATAAAAAGTGTCACCTCTGCCAGACTCAGTGCTGACCTCTGGTGGTCGGACGAGCCTCAGGTGTCACTGGTCGGCGAGGCGGACAGATGTGTCGCAGGTGTGTCGACCCGTGACAGCGACGACAGCAACAACACCCGGATCATCAAACGCCGAAGGATTATCGACTAATGAGGCGAACCAGATGTTTGTGTGCGATCGGTTGATGATGATGTCGTCCAGGATTTAATGTGGCGTTGAAATGTTCATCAGTGGATAATATTCTCTCACGGACTGAAGTGAAGGTTGTTGTGGATCCAGTATCTTGTCATGCGACAGGAAGTGAGTCTGATTTATGGACCCGATGAATCAGACACTCAGTGACTCAATGAGCGCAGTGATGTTTGTGTCCACCAGGAGACAAAACTGGACTCATGTGACTTGTTACATCACACTTTTGAAATTAAAATCGAAATCAACGCACATACTTTGTTCACACACACACACATGTACAGACATACTATACACAAATACTACATATACAAACATACTACACACAAACTGCATAAACAGACACACATACTACATATACACACTCATACATATTCACAAATATACCAACACTATATATACACACACATAATACACTCAAAGAATACACACACGCATTCTTTACATACAAACACACATTCATCACACATTTGCTATAAACATTTACATATATCATATACACACGTTAACACACATTCATACAAACAAACAAACACACCTATTATATACAAACATACTTACACAGATACACACACAACATACAAACATACATACACAGATACAAACATATTCATATTATATACAAACATATATACACATATACACACATACACACATACACTTATTATATGCAAACATACATACACACAAACACTCATTATATACAAACATACATAAACAGATACACCCACACACACAGATACACACAAACATTATATTCACACATACACACGCACACACACACACAAACACACATTATATAAAAACATACATAAACAGATACACACACACACAGATACACAAACACATGATATACAAACACACACACACACACACACACACACAAACACACATTATATAAAAACATACATAAACAGATACACACACACACACACACAGATACACAAACACATGATATACAAACACACATACACACACACACACACAAACACACATTATATAAAAACATACATAAACAGATACACACACACACACACACAGATACACAAACACATGATATACAAACACACATACACACACACACACACAAACACACATTATATAAAAACATACATAAACAGATACACACACACACACACATACACAAACACATGATATACAAACATACATACACACACACACAAACACACATTATATAAAACATACACAAATAGATACACAAATACACACAGATACACACACACATTATATACAAACATACACAATACGACTGTTTATGTCACACTTTGTCACAGTTGTAAAACTATATTTCTAAAAAAAAATGTATCAGTTTCTTAAAGGTTCTTGAACAAACGTCAGAACTTTGGTGTCCCACATGAACCACTTCCTCACGTCACTGGTGTATTTCGGGGGGTATAGAACCGGCCTCTCTCCTCCGAGCTCGACACGTGAGTCCACTAAAATATCCCCCTTTTTTCTCTCTCCTCCCCGAAGAACAGACCTCCTTTTCCCAGCTCCATCGTTTACTCCTGACTGTTCTGGGTCGACTCCTCGCCCGGCCGGGCCACCAGAGACCCCCGGAGTCCGTCTCTCCTCCATCCGTCAGCTGACCCGCCGCCTCCTCGTCTCCCGGACACATTAGAGGAGGAACGTTCTTCCCTCGTTCTCCCTCGTCCTCACGCGGCAGGACGGATGGAGGGATGAGAGGGAGGAAAGTTAACGAGAGGACGGATGAATAATGAGCGAGGGGGGGAAATGAGGCCCGCGAGACGTTTTAATTTTTCAATTCTCATTTGCTTCCTCACTTTTCCTGGCCGTTATCTCACCTCTGCCTCCCCCCTCCTCCCTCTCCTCCCCCTCTCCTCTGATTGGTGGATCCTCCTCTCGCAGGAACATCTTGTTACCTGCAGATGTTTTAATTCTCCGTCCACACGCTAGAGTCACGCACTCAAATACATGTTCGGGAAGCAGGAAGTGACTCATTAACCTACTGAACTCATGAGTCGTTCGTACAAACAGGAAGTACACCTTCTTCTTATTTCTTTTTAAAGATATGTGCTGAGCAACTCTGGGTCAAGACTCTAACCCTTGAGTCACGGCTCCTACTTCCCACGGATTCATAGACTTCTGTCTTCTTGTCTTGTAACTATCTGTGAGCTTTAATGACTCGTGTGCTCGAGTCAGACTCCAGGACTCGCTTATACATCCTTGTTTGTAAGCAAAAGAGTCGGACTCATGGTACTGTGGAGTCCTACGAACCTGAGCGAGTCTCCAGCACTGAGTGAAGCCACCTGCAGGCCTGACTCACTCAGACGCTGACAGGGTTTAACATTCACAAGGCACTAAAACAAGACTCCAGCGCCACAAATGAGAGACGACGAGGAAAGGAAGTGAGAGACGACGAGGAAAGGGAGTGAGAGACGACGAGGAAAGGGAGTGAGAGACGACGAGGAAAGGAAGTGAGATACGACAAGGAAAAGAAGTGAGAGACAACAAGGAAAAGAAGTGAGAGACGACGAGGAAAGGAAGTGAGAAACGACGAGTAAAGGAAGTGAAAAACGATGAGGAAAGGAAGTGAAAAACGATGAGGAAAAGAAGTGAGAGACGACAAGGAAATTAAGTGAGAGACGATGAGGAAAGGAAGTGAGAAACGACGAGGAAAGGAAGTGAGAGACGACGAGGAAAGGAAGTGAGAGACGACAAGGAAAAGAAGTGAGAGACAACGAGGAAAAGAAGTGAGAGACGACAAGGAAAGGAAGTGAGAGACGACGAGTAAAGGAAGTGAAAAACGATGAGGAAAGGAAGTGAAAAACGATGAGGAAAAGAAGTGAGAGACGACAAGGAAATTAAGTGAGAGACGATGAGGAAAGGAAGTGAGAAACGACGAGGAAAGGAAGTGAGAGACGACGAGTAAAGGAAGTGAGAGACGACAAGGAAAGGAAGTGAGAGACGACGAGTAAAGGAAGTGAAAAACGATGAGGAAAGGAAGTGAAAAACGATGAGGAAAAGAAGTGAAAAACGATAAGGAAAAGAAGTGAGAGACGACGAGGAAAAGAAGTGAGAGACAACGAGGAAAAGAAGTGAGAGACGACAAGGAAAAGAAGTGAGAGACAACGAGGAAAAGAAGTGAGAGACGACAAGGAAAGGAAGTGAGAGACGACGAGTAAAGGAAGTGAAAAACGATGAGGAAAGGAAGTGAAAAACGATGAGGAAAAGAAGCGAGAGACGACAAGGAAATTAAGTGAGAGACGATGAGGAAAGGAAGTGAGAGACGACAAGGAAAGGAAGTGAGAGACGACGAGTAAAGGAAGTGAAAAACGATGAGGAAAGGAAGTGAAAAACGATGAGGAAAAGAAGTGAAAAACGATAAGGAAAAGAAGTGAGAGACGACGAGGAAAAGAAGTGAGAGACAACGAGGAAAAGAAGTGAGAGACGACAAGGAAAAGAAGTGAGAGACAACGAGGAAAAGAAGTGAGAGACGACAAGGAAAGGAAGTGAGAGACGACGAGTAAAGGAAGTGAAAAACGATGAGGAAAGGAAGTGAAAAACGATGAGGAAAAGAAGCGAGAGACGACAAGGAAATTAAGTGAGAGACGATGAGGAAAGGAAGTGAGAGACGACAAGGAAAGGAAGCGAGAGACGACGAGTAAAGGAAGTGAAAAACGATGAGGAAAGGAAGTGAAAAACGATGAGGAAAAGAAGTGAAAAACGATAAGGAAAGGAAGTGAGAGACGACGAGGAGAGGAAGCGAAAAACGATGAGGAAAGGAAGTGAAAAACGACAAGGAAAGGAAGTGAGAGACAACGAGGAAAAGAAGTGAGAGACGACGAGGAAAAGAAGTGAGAGACGACAAGGAAAGGAAGTGAGAGACGACGAGGAATAGAAGTGAAAGGCGACAAGGAAAGGAAGTGAGAGACGTGAGGAAAGGAAGTGAAAAACGATGAGGAAAGGAAATGAGAGACGCCGAGGAAAGGAAGTGAGAGACGACGAGAGAAAGAAGTAAAAAACTACGAGGAAAAGAAGTGAGAGAAGATGAGGAGAGGAAGCGAAAAACGATGAGGAAAGGAAGTGACAAACGACAAGGAAAGGAAGTGAGAGACGACGAGGAAAGGAAGCAAAAAACGAAGAGGAAAAGAAGTGAGAGACGACTAGGAAAAGCAGTGAGAGACGACGAGGAAAGGAAGCAAAAAACGATGAGGAAAGGAAGTGACAAACGACAAGGAAAGGAAGTGAGAGACGACGAGGAAAAGAAGTGAAAGACGACGAGGAAAAGAAGTGAGAGACGAAGAGGAAAGGAAGTGGAAGATGATGAGGAAAGGAAGTAGAAGACGACAAGGAAAGGAAGTGAAAGACAACGAGGAAAGGAAGTAGAAGACGACGAGGAAAGGAAGTGAAAGACGACAAGAAAGGAAGTGAGAGACAACGACGAAAAGAAGTGAGAGACGACGAGGAAAGGAAGCAAAAAACAATGAGGAAAGGAAGTGAAAGACGACAAGGATAGGAAGTGAGAGACGACGAGGAATAGAAGTGAAAGATGACGAGGAAAAGAAGTGAGAGACGAAGAGGAAAGGAAGTAGAAGACGACGAGGAAAGGAAGTGAAAGACGACGAGTAAAGGAAGTGAGAGAAGACGAGTAAAGGAAGTGAGAGACGACGAGGAATAGAAGTGAAAGATGACGAGGAAAAGAAGTGAGAGACGAAGAGGAAATGAAGTAGAAGACGACGAGTAAAGGAAGTGAAAGACGACGAGTAAAGGAAGTGAAAGACAACAAGTAAAGGAAGTGAGAGACGACGAGTTAAGGAAGTGAGAGACGACGAGTAAAGGAAGTGAAAGACGACGAGTAAAGGAAGTGAAAGACGACAAGTAAAGGAAGTGAGAGACGACGAGTTAAGGAAGTGAGAGACGACGAGTAAAGGAAGTGAAAGACGACGAGTAAAGGAAGTGAAAGACGACGAGTAAAGGAAGTGAGAGACGACGAGTTAAGGAAGTGAGAGACGACGAGTAAAGGAAGTGAGAGACGACGAGTAAAGGAAGTGAGAGACGACGAGTAAAGGAAGTGAGAGACGACGAGTAAAGGAAGTGAAAGACGACGAGTAAAGGAAGTGAAAGAAGACGAGTAAAGGAAGTGAGAGACGACGAGTAAAGGAAGTGAGAGACGACGAGTAAAGGAAGTGAGAGACGACGAGTAAAGGAAGTGAGAGACGACGAGTTAAGGAAGTGAGAGACGACGAGTAAAGGAAGTGAGAGACGACGAGTAAAGGAAGTGAGAGACGACGAGTAAAGGAAGTGAGAGACGACGAGTAAAGGAAGTGAGAGACGACGAGTAAAGGAAGTGAGAGACGACGAGTAAAGGAAGTGAGAGACGACGAGTAAAGGACTAGAAAAGAAAGATACTGACAAGGCGTCCTGAGCTGAAGAACCAGCTGCGTTGATGAAGATTGAACTGAACGACGAGACAAAGATTCTATTTTTACATCTTGACGTGAGTTTGACTCCAGTCGGTCGAGGGAGGAAACCGGAGCAATTAGAGAAACATTGTCAGCAGATCACAGTCGTGAAGGAAATTAACCTGCGACGAGTGTTTGAGCTTCAGTCGAACACAATCAACACTCAGAGCAGCTTTAATTACACACTGAGACCCAACAACGACCTGCTGCTCCCTGATTAGTGTGTGTGCGTGTGTGTGTGTGTGTGTGTGTGTGTGTGTGTGTGTGTGTGTGTGTGTGTGTGTGTGCATGTGTGTGTGTGTGTGTGTGCGTGTGTGTGTGTGTGTGTGTGTGTGTGTGTGTGTGTGTGTGTGTGTGTGTGTGTGTGTGTGTGTGCATGTGTGTGTGTGTGTGTGTGTGTGTGTGTGTGTGTGTGTGTGTGTGAGTGTGAGTGTGTGTGTGTGTGGGGGGGTGCATGTGTGTGCATGTGTGTGTGTGTGTGCGTCTGTGTGTGTGCGCGGGCATGCTTGCATGCGTGCGTGCGTGCGTAGGTAGGTGCGTGTGCGTGTGTGTGTAGGTGTGTGAAGGTGTGTGTGTGAAAGTGTGTTTGTGTGTGTAGTCATTGGTGTGTGTGTGTTCCTTTATCACAATGTTGCATCATGTCTTCACACGTTGACTCTCAGAGGAACACAATAGCAAAGATAAATTGGAAATGAACAGATGTGTGAGATGTGAAACACAAAACATCTAAACACATTTCACACACACACATATTAGACAATACACACATATTTACACACACAGTCACAAACATCTTATATGCACTCTCACACATAAAACAATTACACACATATTATATACACACATACACCCACACAAACATTCTACATACACACCACAACACATATAGTCACACACATCCTACACAATACTCTTCATTCAAACACATTGTACGTACACACACACGCTACCAGTACACATAATAAACATTCTTCATTAAACACATTGTACTTACACACACGCACGTATATAGACACACACAAATACATACATATTACACAAAAACACACACACATACACGTAAATACAAACATACTACATATACACACAGATATAATATAGACGCAGAAATACTACATATACTCACACACACAAATAAACACATACTACAGACACATATTTACACACACAATTACACATGCACACATATTTACACACACAATATCACACATATTATAAACACACAATTACACACATCATATACACCCATAAAAGTAAACACACCACAACACATTACATACACACATACACCCACACCCACACAAATGCACGCATTCTACACACACCACAACACATTACAGATACACAAATACACACATACATCCACACATTCTACATCCACACACAACTGTACACACTACCAAACATATTATATACACACTTACATACACACACATATAGACACACAAATGTATACACACACCACCACGCATATGACATACACACACACACACACACTAACACATGCATACAAATACAGGTCATATACACATTCACTTGGGCATAGGATGATGCACATACATACACACACACTCAAAAACACACATGCAGAAACACACTTGAATTTAAAAAACACACAAATCACACTTAATCTTAATAACCAATGATTCAGGAATAAAAGACACAAAAGTCAACACACAAGAAAACTACTGATCCAGAGACAGTTACTCTCCAAATAGTCACGAGCTCTCGGTCGCCCCCTGCTGGCAGGTGATAGTTTCTCAGACACGTGTGCCAGTTTCATCGTCGCTCGCGTTGCTCAAGTGCTGCAGCGTCGTACCGGCTGCCAACGTCTGCGCTCGCTCAGCGTTTTCTGCTCAACGAGTCCACTTGAGGATTTGAAAACGTAAATAATCAGATCAGCTGCGGCCGACGAGCGTCTGGTCCGGTTTCAGCTGGCAGAGCGACCGAGACCCGGTTCTGATTCATCACTTCTGGAAATCACGTGTTTATTAACTCAAACGCCAACAAACTTCCACAGATGGTCTGTTAAAAACCAGCCACACTATATATATATATATATATACAGTATATATATATATATATATATATATATACAGTATATATATATATAAAAAGCATTCGAGGTTTTGTGGAGATGAAACTGTTCCGAGAATCAAATCATCTGATTCAGGGATTTAAATGATCCTGTTGAGAATAATATCCAGGTCTGACATAACAACACACACACACACACACAAACACACGCACACACACACATCTACATGCATGAATGTATACACAGATGCATTCAGGTAGACACACATTCACACACACCAGCTGTTTATGCACAAATACATACACAAATGTAAAGACATTTATACAGACGCACACAAATGTATACATGCACACACACACGCATACAAGCACGCAAGCGCTCATAGGCGAACACACACATTCAGTGCATATGTATACACACACAAGAACACATGTACTCACACATACACACACACACACTTGCATATATACCAGCCTGTATACACACATGCATACACACAAGAACAGATTCACACACAAACACACACACGCACACACACACTTGCATATATACCAGCCTGTACACACACATACGTACACAAACGCACACGCATATACATACGTATACACACGCAAGCACACAGACATATTTACATATACACCCACAAGCACATATATATATATATATGATGTGTGTACACACAAGTGTATACACACACTGATATGTATAAACACATTTATACACACACAGGCCACACACATATACAGTGTATACACACAATCACACATGCACTTACAAGTACATACACAAACCTGTGTATACACACACACAAACATATATACACATACAGTATGTACACAAACACAAAAGCAGACATGCGCTCTCACGTTCATAAACACGCATGTACACACACACACACATGTGTACACATGATCTGCAGGTGACACGTCAAGGTTCTTTTGAACACAAATTTCCTCTCGTTATTCTTATTCATATATTTCTTTAGGGAGGAAACCAGAGTGTTCAAGTGAGTAACTCAGTTAACTCAGTGTTCCTCCATGAAGCCTTCATGTTTGAACTGGTGTTTGTTCTCCTGCGTTGACGGTGTCGCTCTGAGCCAACAGTGTTGATCTCAGACTCAATCATCTCATCGAGTCTCTCTCGCACAACTTCAGCACTACACAACTGCGCCGATACAGCGCTACAACATTTAGACAAAACATGAAGAACACAACGTGTAGAATACACAGGACGTTAGCAACGCATGCTACCAAGCTAAAGCTAGCATGGATACATTTGGTATGGATTCAATTCATTCGATGTATTTTTTTATTTTTATTCGGAAATAGTGAAACATTTCCACCTTTCTTTTCCCCGATATTGAAACAAATGTCTAGAAAAAGAGGTTTTCTACGTGGGAAGTCGATGGCTCGGAACTTGAAGCAAGAGCTAGCACGGATAACTTGAACAAAACATGAGCATAAGTGATAAAACACGCAGATCTGTTGATTCTACTTTCAAACGATTTAGATGAAGGTTAGCGCGCTGAAGCTAAAACTAGCATAATAACTCTTGATTACTCAACTTCTGTACTTACGGAACATAACAAAATCAAGGAAGCTAATGCTACCAAGCTAAAGCTTAACTTCAGTTTTCAGTTTGCTCATTTTTGTTTTCTTTAGAAATGACAAAGGCATTAAACTGTTGACAGATTTTGGGATTTGTTTTACAGATATTTCGATATACGTCAACGAAAAACACACAGGTGTGTAATATCGTTTTCTCCAAAAGTTTTTTGGCTTAATGAGTGATGCATTTAGCAGAATCTTAGATATTTGTTCTTGCTATTTTCTCACGAAATAGAAAAGACGTAATTAGAAGCTAAACATTTTTTAGCGTTTTCATTCTGGCGCCATTTTGAAAAAGACGCCTGATTTGATACTTTGCAAGAATTTGTTTTCTAAAATGCTACTTGTTCACAGGAGTTAATGCTACAAGGCTAATGCTAATCTTACATTCAAACAGATTCCTTTTTGACAATTTGATCATTTTAGTTGCCCATGAATTAGCAAAAGCAACTTGAAAAAATGAGAAAAAATATATATTTGTATCTCCAACTTCCTCCATACCAATGTTTATTTTTATAGAGAAGACAGTTTTTTTGAAAGCCACTCATTTATGCGCCATTTTGAAGTAGACGAAGCTAAAGCTGGCAGTGAAAATTCCTGATTTGTAACTTTGCAAGGATTTGGTACAAAAAATGATTTTTGATTTTAAAAAAAAATAGTTTAATATTTGTTTTAGTTAAAATAAAAGTATTTTAAATCCTACTCGGTCACGGAAGTTAATGCTACAAAGCTAAAGCTAAACTTAAACTTCACAGATTCAATTTCGACAATTTTAACATTTTAGCTAACTAGCACAAGCAGATTGAAAAAAAAATAAAAAGAACAGAGAAGTTGCATCTACGGTGTTTATCATTATTAAGAATACGTTTTTTAGCAAGTCATTTTGGCGCCATTTTGAAGTAGATGACGCTCAAGCTAGCGGTGAAAATTCCTGATGTGTAACTTTGCAAGGATTTAGTACAAGAAAAATTATTTAATATCACAGATTCATTTTCGACATTTTGATTACTTAGTTAATTAGCAAAAGCAGATTGAAAAAAATGAAAAGAAAAGAAAAATTGCATCTAGTGTTTATTATTATTAAGAAGTTCCTTTTTGCGTCTCATTTTGGCGCCATTTTGAAGTAGCCGACGCTCAAGCTAGCGACGAAAATTCGTGTAACTTTGCAAGGATTTAGTACAAGAAAAGTATTTCATTTAACAGATTCATCGACAATTTGATTATTTTAGTTAATTAGCAAAAGCAGATTGAAAAAAATGAAAAATTGTATCTAGTGTTTATTATTATTAAGAAGTTTTTTTAGCGTCTCATTTTGGCGCCATTTTGAAGTAGACGACGCTCAAGCTAGCGGTGAAAATTCCTGATGTGTAACTTTGCAAGGATTTAGTACAAGAAAAATTATTTAATATCACAGATTCATTTTCGACAATTTGATTACTTAGTTAATTAGCAAAAGCAGATTGAAAAAAATGAAAAGAAAAGAAAAATTGCATCTAGTGTTTATTATTATTAAGAAGTTCCTTTTTGCGTCTCATTTTGGCACCATTTTGAAGTAGCCGACGCTCAAGCTAGCGACGAAAATTCGTGTAACTTTGCAAGGATTTAGTACAAGAAAAGTATTTCATTTAACAGATTCATCGACAATTTGATTATTTTAGTTAATTAGCAAAAGCAGATTGAAAAAAAATGAAAAATTGCATCTAGTGTTTATTATTATTAAGAAGTTTTTTTAGCGTCTCATTTTGGCGCCATTTTGAAGTAGTCTACGCTCAAGCTAGCAGTGAAAACTCATAAACCTTTTTATCCTTTTTTTTAAAACAAACAATAACTGTTGATATTGTTTGTACGGATGTAAAACAGTCTCACCTCCATCGTCCTCGTCGAAGGAGTTCATGCAGGGGAAGTAGATGGCGAGCGCCTCGAAGGACGCGGACAGGCTGATGCGGCTCTGCGAGCGCTCCATGTACAGACCCGGCGTCGGGCCCGGGTCCGCCGGCTTGGCCAGGCGCGTCTGAGCATTCTTCACGCGGAGTACTGCGCGCGGCGTCTTGGACGGATGTCGGCTGCCCCCCTACGGCAGACGCCCCTCACCTCGGAAACAAACGGCGCGAACCCCCTTTTTTTTCCACGGGAAAAACTTCAAACTCCAGACGTGTGTGTCCCGGCGGGTCAGGGTCGGAGCTGAACTCGCCGCCGCTGCCTCCTGCTGTTTGTGCATGCGCGGCGTGCACGCGGGTTCGTTTGGCGGGAGGATGCTGGTGTTGACAAACGTGTTGCTTCAACACCCCCCAAAAAAAATAACTCCTGATGTCCTCCTGACGCCCCCCCCACTCTTGCAGCAACTGTTGCTATTCCAGATGTGATCCACTGCTGCTGCTGCTGATGATGATGATGATGATGATGTGAGAGACGAAGCAGCTTGTGTCTGACTGCACTCATTCACTGGAGGAGAGAGGGATGAGAGGAGAGAGGGATGAGAGGAGGAGGAGGGGAAGGATGATTTCAGCCAGTCAGGGCGCGGTGGGAAGGATGTGGGCGGGGCTTGAGGCCGAGGATGCGGCGCAGATTCTCGCCTCTGCTCGCAGGATTACAGTCTTTACGCATCTTTAATCCTTTGGAATTAGCTTTTAATTAATTACAGTGGGAAGAAAAACTCCTGAGTCAGCAAATGCGCCCGTATCCCTGAAACTGAGTCACGTTTACATTTCATCCAAATAGGACAGCAATTGTTTATTAAAAATGTTCTTTATTTTTTAGTTTTTGTTTTGTAAAATAAAAACAAAATGAAAGTCCTGGGGGAGAAATGCGCTTTCCTCGTCCTTTATTTACTTTTTATGCATTTATTATCCTGTTAAACTATTAAAAAATGAAGGAGAAAACTCAAGGAAAGAGATTTAACATCAATTCTTCCTTTTATTGATTAAAACATTATTCTCATTCTGGCGCCATTTTGAAAACGACGAAGCTTTCCTTAAACTGGAGAAGGAAAAAAAATTTAAAAATGAGAAAAAAGAAAAGATGTATTTTTAATGAAGTTTCTTGTGAGTTTCTCACCATCTCATTTTCTGTGTTGATGTTTACATGAATTACTTGGATGTATATGTCAATTATCTCAAAATGCCTCTGTGGTTGTGAAAAGTATGTGTTTAGTTGTTTCTAGATTAGATTAGATTAGATTAAAAGGATTTTATTAAAAGAACAATGTGCAAGGAGATGACAACGTGTAAATAAATAAGAACAACATGCAAAGAGAAGACAATGTGCAAATAAATAAGAACAACGTGCAAAGAGATGAAAACGTGCAAATAAAAAAGAACAACAAGCAAAGAGATGAAAAGGTGCAAATAAAAAAGAACAACAAGCAAAGAGATGATGAAGTGCAAATAAAAAAGAACAACGTGCAAAGAGATGAAAACATACAAATAAAAAAGAACAACAAGCAAAGAGAAGATGAAGTGCAAATAAAAAAGAACAACAAGCAAAGAGAAGATGAAGTGCAAATAAAAAAGAACAACGTGCAAAGAGATGAAAAAGTGCAAATAAAAAAGAACAACAAGCAAAGAGAAGATGAAGTGCAAATAAAAAAGAACAACAAGCAAAGAGATGACAAATTACAAATATAAAGAGCATAGTTCAAAAGAAATATCACAAAAAAAGGATACAAAGATTAACATCATCCTTTCACCAGCTTTAAATGCAGGACTCTAGGGGGCGCTCTGTGGAGAAGAGCTGATAAGACATATAAGAAAGTGAAGAACTGAAACGACAGAATCAGGGGATTCTTGTTCTTAAAGAGGAAAGAAATGATTGATAAAAAGATTTTCAAGCATCAGGATGAGGAGAAGAAAACAAATCAATATGTTTTATCTTCGTCTCTGGTTAGCAAACACACACATGTACCCCCCTATCACCCCTATCACCCCATCACCCCATCACCCCATCACCCCGGCTCACTGGGTGGTCTCGTCGTCTCACATCAGCTGCTTCTGACGTCGCTGATGCGGTTACCGTGGCAACGCCGGCTGGGCAGCCGATCCGTGAACTTTCCGACCCGCACGGTCGACCCGTCGGCGAGACTGGAGCGAGTCCAGCAGAGCTCGAGTCAAAACACTCGAGTCGCTACAGAGAATTGGATCAAATCGAGTCTGAGACTTGACTCCGAGTCGCTGCCTGCTGGATGGACCTTCAGGGGAGTCTCTGATCCGGTCCTGAGGCTGGTGACGAGTCATTGTGGGGAGCAAGCACTCAATGAAGTGATAAGACTCAAATAGAGTCTGACTCTGTGACTCGAGTCAAAGTCATGTGACCTTCTCTCTCATCTCTTCATCTTCTCTCTAGTCTTTTAATTCATTAAGAGCTGTAGACACACACACAGACACACACAAACACACACACACACACACACACACAGCAGGTCTTCAGCTCCTCCTGCTCAACCTTATGTCTCCTCCTGAATGGATGCAGAGACGCAGCAGGACTGACTCTGTGTGTGTGTGTGTGTGTGTGTGTGTGTGTGTGTGTGTGTGTGTGTGTGTGTGTGTGTGTGTGTGTGTGTGTGTGTGTGTGTGTGTGTGTGTGTGTGTGTGTGTGTGTGTGTGTGTGTGTGTGTACATTTACTTAACTGAAAATTGTGGATGTTTTAATCTAATCTTAAACACTGCCTCTATCGTAAGTGTGAGGTACTACACCCCGCATGTAAGATCATTAATTATAACTATATTCTTTTTTAAATCAATGTGCTCGAATGTTAAAGGTGTTGATTTAAGTGTGTATTAAATAGATGTTTGACTCTATTGTATCATCAGTGTGTGTTTGTACAAAACTCTCTTTTCATTGAAACATTGACATTAGAAAATGATCTTAAGCCCCGCCTACTGAAAAACCACACCCACTCTGCTGTGATTGGTCAAACATTGACGTGAGTCACCGCGCGCAATGAAGTCTCCACCTCCAAGGGACTCGTTGTATAAACAAAGCAGGGTGTGATTATTATTACGTCACAATGGATTCTGCTCTCGTAACCTCTCGTTCGCCCATATTTTCAGACGAACTTTACATGTTGTACGTCCTCGAATGGCCAAATTAGGTGTGTGTGCGAGCGTGTGTAGGTGTGTCTGTGTGTTGCTTTGTCGATCATGAGAATCCCTGTTGTGAGTTAGTATCAGAGTCTAAACAGTCGTCCAACAGAGACTCGGAGTGGAGCGACAGGTACAGGTAACATTTTTAACCTTCTTTGTCTCACTCTCACTTCTCATTCTTGTCACTACATCCTTTTCCAACGTATTTTACTTTGAGTGAGTATGTGCTGCTCTGTGTGTGTGTGTGTGCGTGTTTTTTTTTTGTGTGTGTGTGTGTGTGTGTGTGTGTGTGTGTGAGTTCATATGAGCTGATGGGCGTCGTCTCTTGGCTCTGCAGTCTGAATCACAATCACATGAAGCAAAAGTCCCGAGAGAAAAAGAACAGGTTCGATTCCTGCTTCCAGTCTTTCATCTGTGCAATCACTCAACGTACCTGTGTGCGTGTGTGTGTGTGCGTGTGTGCGTGTGTGTGCGTGCGTGTGTATGACAGCATGTGAATAATGATTTTGTGTGTTCTGGTGTCCGGGAAGGGAAAGTAACAAGGAGGGAAATAATGGACGAGGACCAAGAACGCAGGAACACTGAGTGTGTGTGTATGTGTGTGTGTGTGTGCAGGTACCTGCTTTTAAATATTGGGCAAGAAACACACACCATCTGTTCACCAGCTGAACGCTTGAAGCCGCAGAATTTTGTCAATTTTGATTAAGTCGTACATTTTTTTTATTTATTTTTTTTTAAACTTGAGACACACGCAGGTCAAAGGTCAGTCGAACCGGCAACAATTACGAAAGGACCCGAGGGCGGAGATGACACACTTAAAGAGCTTCAAACCAATAAAGAGAACAAACTAACTAATAAAATGGCGACTCTGAACTAGACGCAGGGGAACTGGTCGAGCCAGGAGGAAGAGAGTGATTCTCAACTGGTGGGTCGTGAGCCAAAACTTGGGACGGAGAGGCACATGTCTCGTGGGTCAACAGAAGACAAAACATAAACCAAGACGAGGCAAATATTTATCCTGAGGAATGTCCAGAACCAGGAATAGAAGCGATACGTTCTGGCATCTGTCAAGCTGCTGTTTTTAGATGATCGTCAACACGTAACGGTTTGACTGTAGAACAGACAGTCAGGAGCAACAAGAAAAAACTGTACTGTACTGTGAAAAAAAACTACTATTTTTATACAAGTATATTAAAGAAGAAGTGTTATAATAATGGATTAATCCAATAAAAGAAAAGTGGTGACGGTTATGTTTAAATTTAATTATTATATGGTATTTATTTAGTAGGATAATAATAATAATTCCATGTGGATATAATGTATTGCTATTACTGCTTATATAAAATATTTATAAGGGTAGAAATATTTGGCAATTTGCTACAAACAGAAGTTTAAATTATAAACAAATAAAAGGGGTAAGAAATGAATACAAAAAAGTGTCCCTTTTATTTTATTTTTTATTTGGCTTCATTTATTTATTTATGTTTATTTTGTAGGTAAAAATAATAACATATTTTTACACAAAATACAATCTATTCATTAAAAAAATTCTTAAATGTCTTAAAATTGTTGACGCAAAAAGAAAAATCGTACAAAGTCAACCAGTGAAAAAAAAATGATGTAGAAAAAGAGAAATTTGTCGTAGACAGCAAAACTAAATCTCATATTTTAAACTAAAAATAACTCAAAATGTCAGGACAACAAAAGTTAAACACAGCAGGTTCTGTGTTCACGGTTCGAATTCCCTTTTCTACGGCGTCTGTTACGTGTCACCTGCTGGGCGCCACCAGAGGGCGCTCCGGCGAGCGAGGCGTCAAGGCGCAGCACCGTTAATAGCCAGCAGGGCCGTCGTCATTTGTCTGCCTGACATTTCCTTGTTTAAAGGTCACATGTTGCAGATGTTAGATTCTCGAGGCGGTCGTGTCCCGCTGTTTGGCCGTCCCTGCCAGAGCCGCCCTGGAGGGGGCGCCGGGGGGACGTGGCTCAGGATGTTCTCACGCGGGAGTCGGCGGCTGCTGTGAATCTGCACACGAGGATCTTTGTGTCAACGGTTCGTGACTTGTCTTACGACGACATGGATCGTGCAGGTTCTTAAAATATATATTTTTTAAATTTCGGGTTGCTTGGAAACGGTCCACTAGGGGGCGCGTAAGAGCCGAGAATCTGGTCGACCAACAACATTCCTATCTTAACTAAACTATACTAAACTCAAACTGGGAATAAAGTGAAGATCTTATAAGGTTTCAAAATCGAGGTCAAAGGGTCGTAGGAACACCACGTTCAGGCCACGACGACGGTGCCAGATAATACTATGAGCCGATGAAGAGATTTTTCACAGAAAAGCGAGCGAGGAAAACCAACATCGTCGTAAATCTTTTCAATTTGAGTTTAAAGGAGAAACTCAGTCTGGGGGGCAAAGAGAGGTCACGCTAATAAGAGGTATAAATCCTGTGTGTGTGTGTGTGTGTGTGTGTGTGTGTGTGTGTGTGTGTGTGTGTGTGTGTGTGTGTGTGTGTGTGTGTGTGTGTGTGTGTGTGTGTGTGTGTGTGTGTGTGTGTGTGTGAGTTCCCTTAATGAGAGCGTACTGTACTGAGGCAACATCAAACCAAGGACACACACACACACACACACACAAACACACACGATTTCACCTGGAATGTCCTCCTTCTGCAATCTCTTAATTACTATTTGTTGTTCCAGATCAATGTGAGTGTGTGCGTTTGCGCACAAGTGTGTGTCGTTTCTGAACTCATCTCTCGAGGATGACTTTCAACGGCACATGAACGATGATGCGATGCTTTGCTGACCAATCGCACGCCCGACGACGTCACCCCGGCTCACTGACGGTGCTCCCAAGAAATACTGGTCGACATTTAGTGTATTTTTTTTTTTTTGTAAGTCCAAAAACTGAAGATTCTCGTCTGTGACCCGAAGGAGATTCTGGACCTGATGGATGTGTTCGCCGTCAAAGGGTGACGAAACTCTCGCCACGGTGGCGAGTCCGCCGCCAGAATCCTGCGCCCCCGCTGACTCAGCAGAAATACAAATGTTGATAAAGTTTGTGGTGTTTCTGCCTGAAATGCTGCCGGCACAAACAAACAAACGGCGAACAAACACTGGTGTCTGTTTTTTCACCCTGCTCTCCATCTGTGCCTGCGCCGCCGCCTTCATATCCCTACTGACTAGACACACACACACACACAAACACACAGCTTGACAATAGGCTAGACTGAATAATACTCTTTATCAATATTATTTGAACGTCAACTAATGTGAAAACTCTCCTGACTCGCCTGTTTCAAATGTTGAAATTTCCTCATCATGACCATGTTTTAAACGTATTACTTTATGAATCTGGGCGAACAAGAGGTTACGAGAGAGGTCACAAAGCAGTCTTTAGTTTTTAATCACTCAACAACAGTAACAACTCTCACTCCTTCCCCCATTTCAGAATTCAACCAGTATTTAATTGAATCCTGGCTAACAAACGAGGGTGGGGAGGCAGCGAGATCAGAGGAGCTGTAATATATTTTACGAGTAACGGTTCAAAGTTTCACGATGTATGTTTTCGTGAGTGTACTAATAAACTATGTGAGTATGTTGGAAATATTAACAGCCAGGATTCGATCGTTCTTAAGGATGTAAGAAGGCTCTTAAGAAGGGGTTCCGCTGTGATACAGGGATTACCTGAAGTACTTCCTGTCTGTGTAGCATTTTATTCTTTAAACTTCTGTTACAAACAACCTTAAAATATAGACTTGTTTAAGTTTTTTCTGAGTCTATTCATCATGTCGTGGCTTCAATACAAGATGTTACAGACATGAAGACAACTGAGCTCCGGTCGCTACATTAAAATGAACAAACATTTGTGTCTACAACTCTAAAAAGAAGTAGATTATACTCTTAAAATAAACCAAATATTAGTCGACATAAGGGTGAGTAGAAAATCAGTGAAATTCAAATTTTGGTTGAACTATAAGAGACAAATCCTGTTACAAAACTCAAAATGGTGGCAGGACGGTTGAGAACTGAGAGAAAACACCACAGAAATGTTTGTCCTCTAAAGTCAACTCTTTTCAAACTTTCATTCCTTCAGGTTTTTATCGTCCAGTGAAAGTGTCGGCCAGAGACTCAACGACCGTTTCATTAAATTGTTACTTAAGAAATTATCACGGTGTGTGTTTGTGTGTGTGTGTGACATTAGTCATCATCAGGGAACCAGCTGCTGTTCCTAATGCGTCTTGACACACACACACACACACACACACACACACACACACACACACACACACACACACACACACACACACACACACACACACACACACACACACACACACACAACAACTAATGTACATGGTGTGCCTGCCAGGATCGAAGCTGTCGGCATTAATAGAATTGAGTTGTGAACAAACGTCTCTTTAGAACAAACCGTTTCATCAGGTGGTGAAGAGAGAGAGAGAGAGAGAGAGAGAGAGAGGAAGAGAGAAAGAGAGAGTGGGGGGAAGAGAGAGAAAGAGAGGAAGAGAGAGAGAATGAGGGGAAGAGAGAGAAAGAGAGGAAGAGAGAGAGAATGAGGGGAAGAGAGAGAAAGAGAGGAAGAGAGATAGAGGGGAAGAGGGAAAGAGAGAGGAAGAGAGAGAGAGAGAGAGAGAGAGAGAGAGAGAGAGAGAGAGAGAGAGAGAAAGAAGGGGAGAGAGAGAGAAAAGGAGAGGGAGAAAGAGGGGAAAAGAGAGAAAGAGAGAAAGAGGGGAATAGAGAGAGAGAGAGAATGAGAGGGAGAGAGAAATAGAGGAAGCGAGAGAAAGAGACAACGAGAGGAAGATGGAGAGAAAGAGGGGAAGAGAGAGGAAGAGAGAGAGAGAGAGAGAGAAAGAGAGAGAAAGAGAAAGAGAGAGAGAGAGAGGAAGAGAAAGAGAGAGGAAGAGGGAGAGGAAGAGAAAGAGAGATGGAGAGGAAGAGAGAGAGAGAGAAAGAGAGAAAGAGAAAGCGAGAGATCCATTTCTCTACTTTCTCTACTTCCTCCTCAGGAGTCAAGTCTGAACTGAATATATCTTGTTGTTTCTTCTCGTCTTTTCTTTCAACCGTGAAAAAATCTAACAACACATTTAAACACGGAAGTAAATAAACAAGGAATAAAGAACTGTGACGTCACTGGTGATGACAGCAGCATCAAGTGAAAGAAATAAATCCTAAAAGTGTCAAGTCTAGAGTCTAGAGTCTGCAGGAGTGTTTGTGCAGAACCTCGTCCACCTGCTGCAGAAAACCTGCGTCACAATTATTCACGTCCGTGTTATTTTAAAATCTACCCTCCTCTCACCCTGAGGATTCTTCTGCGTCCTGCTTCTGAACACAAACATCCCAAAATAAACAAACCTGCTGTTCGCCTCGTCGCTGCCAGGAGTAAAAAAACAAAAAGAAAAAAAGACACTTTCTATGACCAACCAGTAGGTGGAGCTCTTCCTTTTTTTGAGTTGAGCGACATCATTCGGTCGTTGAACTGAAAGTCGCATCTTTAGTTACTACCACTTTGTTTTCACGTATTTATTCAACAATATGTTTAATGTATTTATATACTTTTTAATTGTATTCATTTAATATGTATTTTATTGTCGTTTTTGACTGATTCATGTATTTTTTAAATGTTTCAAAATAATACTTCCTCTTGCGACATGTTTCATTTTATGATGACTCAAGTCCAAATACATCTAAAAAAAACATGAAGGAAAAGGACAGACTTCCCCAAAAATACTTTAGATTAATTCAATCAATAAATTAACATTAAAAAAAATGTATAAATGTGAGTTCAATTTGTTTTTAAAAGATGTAGATACATATATGCACTCAAAAATAGAAAATAATAAAAGGAGAAATGGAAAATTAAGTCTCTATATATACATTTAAATTACTTTAAATAGTTTTAAGTGTGTATTAAACATGTAAAAGCAGCCTTTAGTCTTAGTAAAGGAAAATGGAAATAATTTACTCTAACTTTTCTACTCTGTTTCCACAGATGGTTGATGGTTGTGGAGTCGTTTAAAAGGTTTACTTTCAAAGAATCATTTAAGTGACTCAAAAATATTCTTACGATTCTTGAGACCAAGACCATCTATAGCTCAGTGGTTCCTTCGAGTCATTAACTCACAAGGATCCAGTCGCTGATGTCACTTCCTGTCTTAACATGGTTTGATCTTCAGAAGCTTCTTCAACGGACGTTTCTGTGACTAAAAACTCATGTTTGGTCTCACCGACAGGTTGTTGTGGACGAGTGTGTTGAAGCTGGTCGGGGAGCGAGGGTCTCCCGGGGCGTCTTCCCTGCAGCCCTCCATCAACTGGAGCTGAATCGATACCATGTGAAGTGGTATCACTCATGTGGAGCTGCCGGGTCCAGAGAGACCCGTCGTTCATCTACGAAGAGAACTTTTCCTGCCAAACCCAGAGGAGTCGCAGGGACCGGAGGCCACACCGACGTTAACCCATGAGTCACCGACTCGAGCGCCCTGGATTTTCCTACACGTCTGTCAGTCTTTGAATGCATCATCGTCAGACCCGGGTCACTAGAAGGAAACCACTTGAAGATGTGTCTGAAGACTTGAAGTGGATCAGTCAAGTGACCCATAAACCACTTGGAGGAGACGTCTGCTCCGGTTTCAAGTCTCCAACTGGTGCAGATGTGTGTCGGGTCCTCGTCGCTGCACTGATGAAGACTCTCCAGAGACACGTTAACGTTCCTGCAGGCTCTCAGCACGTCTGCGCTCACGTCCTCCTCCAGGGACCTGCACCATGAACTGATTTGAAATCTTATTTTGGATTTATATTTATACTTTCTTTTGATTGTTGAATATCTTTTTTCAGTTTTAGATGTTTAGTTTAAACAACATGCTGTTAAAAAGTTTTGTTTTTTATCGATTTATATTTCATTGTTTTAGTGTCAACTGATTTGATTTGGGATTTGTATTTTACCATTTATTGACATTAATTACGACAACAACAACATAAAAAAAAACATTAATTGAAGTAAAGAACTCAATGTTTGTCACTCGACGGCGAAAAGAGTTTTTAATTAATTTATTTTTTGTTAAATGTGACACCAAAATATAACTGGCTAATGCGTACTTATTTGACACCAGTCACACTTAATAAATTCAACAGCACTGTCCCAGATGTTTGTGTCAAGTGTGGAAGTGAGAAAGGCACACTCTTCCACTGTTTGTGGCAATGCTCCAAAATAGAAACATTTTGGAAGGAAGTACAACTAAGTCTCGAAGGAATGTTGGGAATTAAATTAAATCTGGAACCTAAACTTTTCCTATTAAGTTTGTACCCTGTTGGTTGTCCAATCCTAAAGAAACACAGAATAATCATTGATATTGCTCTATTGTTGGCCAAAAGAGTGATTGCAGTGGCATGGAAGGAGGTGGACAAGCCAAATATTGGAAGATGGTTGTTAGAATCACATACACCATCAAGGGTAAACAGCAATGTTTTGAAGATGTGTGGGGCCCCTTCTGTAATTTCCTTATTAATAAGGACATTTCTCAAATGATGGAAGTACCTGAGCAAGAGGTATCATGACCTGGGATAATTCGAATGGACAGCATTAATTTTCCTTTTTATGTTAATTGGGACAAAAATTATGGATACATCATATTCTGGGGCTTGAATCTATTCATGTAAATGTTATTTCACCCTCATTTTATTTTATTTTTGATATATGGTTTTTTTGTGATTTTGTTTTGTATTTTACTTTTTCGTTTGTGACTTTATTGTGAAACTGTATGTGTCTGTATATTGTTGTTTGAAAAGAATAAAAGAAATTGATGGAAAAAAAAATGTGACACCAAAAACAATTCTCACTTGTAAAAGTTACTGATTCTGATCCTGAAAGTCTTTTAATATTATTGAGTGTAACTAGTTTGTTTTGTTTCTGTTCGTCTTCCATTTGTATTTCTCATTTAATTCTTCTTTTTCTTTCATCTAAGTCCCTGGCATTGGTTACTGGGCCGTACCATTTAAAAAATATTTATTATTTATAGGTGTTTTGTTTTTTAAGGAGATGGTATTTTTTTTGAAGTAACATTAGCCTGTGACTCTTGACGCGTCAAAACAAGTGTAAATGAGTTTAAAACAAATCATTTATTTTTGCTGTTCTAATCTGAAGGTTTGTCTGAGATTATAATTCTAAATCATGTTATTGTTCTGTGAAGTTATTTTGTAATAAAATAAACCAGTCTGGTCATTAAGATAATTTCAGTTAATTAAAGTGTTTTTTACTTCCATATAAAATACAATTTTGGATCCAGAAGTTTTGTCTTACATCTTTTAGTCTAAAACGTTTTATTTTGGTCTTTTGTTAAAAATAAACATAGTCAGCAAGTAGATTAAAAAAAAAACGTTTCCAAACCGGCAGAGTCGAACCAGACAGACTGGTCTCTGTCTCCATCTAGCGGTCAACACAAGAGTCGATTAAATAAATGACATTTTAACGACAGTTCGTTAAAAAATGATTTTCACGGCTAAAATGTTCAGATTAATAATCTACAATGGGGTTTAAATTGTGAAGTGTTGCTGCTCTTTGTGTCACAATTAGAGAAGATGTTTTAAGTGTTTTTTGCGATGGGGTTTTAGCGCCACCGAGAGGGGATTTTAGCGATGACGCTTAAATGATTTCAATTAAAAGATAACAATAATAATGAGTACCGTTGCTGAGGACAGATTACCAGACTCAATCCTCACATTTTAAACATTTACTCTATTAAATAAAACCATTTTATTATTTCTACATTTTATACTAAGATTTTTGGATGTGACAACAGAAGAGTTAAATAAAGATATAAACAAGCAAATAATCTCAGTCAGTCTTCCTTTCAAAATTAATGTATTTACTGTACGTCCAGACTGTTGACAGCAACAATTGAGTCTGGTTCTCTTGAGGTTTTTCCTCATCAAATAGACAGTTTTCTTGGCTCTCGTGAACTTCAATCTGACGCAACACAAAAACAATCTCACGTTAGGATCGTTAAAATAACTTCACAAACACAACAGTGCAGATCTCGACAGTGAATCCAACACTCAAACCTTCTCATCTCCTCACAGTGACGCCCAGTGCTGTTGTTTAAGTTTTCAAATTAAAAAACCTCTGCAGCATCACAGACAGTTGCCATGGAGACCAACTTACATCATCCAGGTCTGTTTCAGTAAAAGCAACAACACAGCACTGTTGTGATGCTCGACGCTCTCCGTCCTCACACTCGTGTGGAAGTCACTGGTCGTGAATCGCTCGCCAGAATCACTCGTGTTCGCGAGTCAACGCTCGTGACCGTCGCTGGAACATCTCTCGTGAAACCAACATAAATATTTCATCGGCTGCAGCATTATAAGATTTATAAATGATTTACACGGAGCCAAGAACACATATCAGTGAAGACGGTTCAGACTCCAGACTCGTCTTCGGTTCAAGTCTTGATTCATCACCAGAGGAAACTCCTTCTTTACCTTTTTCTGAACCAGATCACACCGGTGTGTTCCTCACAGATCTGCTGCTCACACCGAGGATGTTGGTAGCGAGACGGTCGGGAGGAAGTGATGAGTTCTATGAGGGGGGGTTGAGCTTACCAGAGAAGTGTGTGAGGGTTGTGCAGCACGAGTATGAGGACGGTGAGACAGCGGGTGAGTTTGTATCAGAGGAGAGAGGAGGATTATACGGTGGCCCTTAAGGTCAAACGACAATTACAAAAGTAGGACCAGAAACTGTCATTTCATCAATTAAAAATAAATAAATAAAAATAAATATAAAGCTTTGCTATCATACTTAAATACTTATAAGGTAAGGTAAAAAAAACAACAACTTTACACACGAGGACCACAACCTTTTGAAAACACTATAGTCATTGTGTCTCTAGACCAAGGGATGGCGACACATTCCTCAGGGGCCACATTTATACTCTGCCTGTTGTAGGGGTCATTTAGTTAAAAGCAAAAAAAAGCCCAAAACGACAGTGAGTCAATAATAAAAACAGAAAATAAACCTATATTTGCCTATAAAATAGTTAATTAAACCGTTAATTTAAAAAACGATATCACTATTTTACATTTTTTATATTAACTCAAGGAATTTTAAGGGAAGAGAAATGTTCACCGAAAAGTACAAAAGAAAAAAGGTCAAGAACTTGAACAGTTAGAGTTGCGTATAAAATATATAAAATGAAAATAGTTAGCCTTCAGAAACTTTTCCAACATGATCTACTCTGACCTCACGACGTCATGAAGTTAACATGAAGTTTAAAAACTTTTTTTTAACGTTAAAGAGCAGCAAACACTGATCCTCACAACAGCATCTTAATTTAATAATTGAACTGAACGTCTTTGGCGAGAGAGAGAACCTTCAGGTGACATTTAAAGTATATATTAGATAAAGTTATATCAATCCATCACAATTTCACATCTGTTATTTGACCTATGATGTCATAGACTCGTGACGTCACGAGCCCTCGTTAGACCGCGTGGCTAAAACACCAATCTTGTTACTCCGAACTCTTGTGTTTTACCTTCTGTCGCTTGAAAAACACAGATTTTGCTCGTACGTCATCGTCCTGGCTGTTGCCATGGCCGCTCTGACGTCAAAGCCCCTGCGAGAGTCGCGGGAAACCCTGCGGCAGGGTCGCCCTGCCAACCGGCGGGGGAGGGGTGGAGGAAGCGGAAGTGTCAGAGCAGGCGGAAGTGGTACTGCCCTGAATACCCTGAGCAGCAGCGGAGGACGGACTCTGGTCAACTCCCCATCTCTCGCAGAATTCACTCGGCATCGCCTGTGTGCTCAAAATGTGAGTCCGCCGCCATATCGCGGATTTTTGTGTCATTTTGTCGCGGGGCGCGGGGGGGGGGTTTCTGTGTGGGTGTGATGCGGCCCCAAGCGGCGGCTCGGGGTTTACGTCGCGGCGGAGGATGTCCATTGTAGTCCGGGGACTGGATGCGAGGATTTAAGGGCCGAGAGATAATGCGTCTGTAAAACCGCAATAATACACGAAAGATGCGGGGTATCCTCCGACTATCATTCCACACACGCCCTATTTTTTTCATTGGCGCTGCGTGCGGTTCGGTCTAAGGCCTATTTTTTCTGCGTGAGTCCCGTTATTCGCGCACCGTTACTCGGGAGGGAGAAGCCCGAGTCTGGCCATTTTGACAGCTTAACTGCCGCGGTGGTGCTCGCCCCCTTTTATCCCCCTTCCGCAGCATCTCCACCGCCGTCGTCCGCGGCGACCGTGCGGCGCGGAAGGTCGCGGGGAAGTGGGTTCGGTTCGGCGGACGTGCGGCGGTTCTTCAGTTATTGCTCCGTAATTGTCGCTCGTTAGCTGCGCTCTGTCATGGCGTAGCGGATGGATATGGAAGCTAACACTCCCCCCCCCCCTCCCCGTATCCAGGGAGCCCCCTCTCTCCCCCACTCCTCTCTCTCGGGGCCACACTGAGACGGCGTTAAAAAAAAAAATCAACAATCATCCAAAAAGAAGGATATAAATCCTTCTATATTTCGACGGTGTCGAGAGCCGCAGTGCTGAGCAGCGGCGATTATAGAGATTACGGTGAGGAGCCTCAGGCTACCTTCCAGCTACCCTGGTGTCCTTGAGCAACACTCGATCACCTGAACACCTACAACCATGCTAATGTCACCCGCACACAGACCACAAAAGACTTCTCCAGCTATCAATAAAAAAAACGGTTGATGGATTAATCTTAAATGATATAGGATTTGGGGAAATTCTGTGACTCCGTTTCTAGTGGAGAATTCAATTAAAGCACCTGGCTACCATGGCAACCTGTCAGCATCCCTTGAGGAGCATCAAACATCATGCAGCAATGTGGTCGGTCATAGAACACATATTTACAGATTTATAACCTATTAATACAGGACAAGTTAAAGTGAATTCCTTCATTTTCAACTCATGTCCCTCAAGGTTTTGGGATTATTTTCAGAGTAATCTGTTGCTTTTTTAGAGTTTTAGACAAATATGTTTGTCCATTTGAATTAAGCGAATGATGATCAGTCGTATTCGTCTTCATCTTTGTCCAAAAAGACACTTAAAAACACCCAAATACCTTCGTAATGCACGTCTGGAACGACCATCTTGTATTGAAGCCTCAACGAAAGGAATTGTTCCAGAGAAAAAAAAAGATAAATCTGTATTTTAAGATTGTTTTTAACAGAAATTTAAAGCCATAACAAGCGATATCGAACGGAAGTACTTCTGGTTAATGTCGCAAGGGCTTCTAGTGTAAACAATAGACTGTATGCGCTCACAATATTATCGCTTGTTATTCTTTAATCTTCTGCTACAAACAAGCTTAAACTATACAATTATCACATTTTTTCGGGCACAAGTCCTCATGTCAAGGCTTCAATCCAAGAGGAACGTTACAGACGAGCAGTATGAAGGTATTTGGATGTTTTTAAGTGTCTGTTTGGACGAAGATGAAGACAACTAAGCTCCAGTTGCTACATTAAAATGAACAAACATATTCGTCTATAACTCTAAAAAGGAACGGACTGCTCTGGAAATAATCTCAACCCTTAGTCAACATGAGGGTGAGTAGAAAATGAGTGAAAGTTGAACGTTGGGTGAACTATCGCTTTTACATCAGGTTTAGTTCAAGTCTTAAAAGAAGTCACCAAGACAGACTTTGAAAATGGATAAAAATCTCTTTGATGAGGTGATTAAAGCCAACCATGGCAACTCTGAGCAGCACAACAGAGCCATTGTTGGGAAAAGAAAGATAGTCGAAAGGTTAAAGGTTAAACCTAAGATAAATCTTTGTTAGTTCAGAAATCTTGCAATCTAAAAAATCTCATTACACAGTCGTTAAAATACGGCCAGAAGACGTATATTGATATTAAAACGTTGTCGTTTATTTTGATTATATTTTCAAGAACTAGGGATGAGCAGAAAAAAGTTTATGGATTGGAAACAAAAATAGTTCCAATTGTGTCAAAGAAATTCAAAAGAATAACTGTTATGTTTATCTTCATAAATCATTTAATTCAAACATTTAAATAAATGTAAGGATGAGAATCATTAGGTAATAACCATGACAACCACACGTATCCCTTTGGGGAAATAAGAACTCCTGAATAAAGTATGACTTGGTAACATGACTAAAAGCTAATAATAAAAGTATTTTACATTTTTTAAATATTCCCAAGTATACCAAATACACTAAGGTGTATAACATTTAAATGGTAAAGTGAGATTAAACATTGTGTACAAAAAGTATATTATTGGTAAAAATGTAAAAAGCCATAATTTGTGTTGCCATAGCAACCATCTACTAGATGCAACAAAAAAAAAAGTTTATACTTGCCATAGCTTGTTGACGTCATGCGAGTTTAAAGGTTCATCACAGGACACATGGATACAGTAAAAAAAAAAAATAGAATCACACCTTAAGACAAAGCTAGTAGTTTCAAATGTATGTTGCCATGGCAACTTACGAGGAGAATACACTCATATGTTGCCATGGCAACATACATTATTACCAAGGAGACTGCAGCGCCGACAGTAAAATGTTTTGGCCTCGTACAGGGGGTGAGAGGAAACTTAATTTGTGTTTTTGTTGACCTCGCCTGTTTGTTCTCAAGTGTTTCAGAAAAACGTCTCCATGAGACTCTTATGGCTTCATGCGACGTGTTCGACATTCATCTCATCCTGGTTGACTAATACTTTGTCGGCATCAGCTCATTGATATTTACTTTAATAAAAACATTAATGGCAGTAGTTGCAACAGAACCACGATGCTTCGAATAATCCATGAGTTTACATCGAAACTCGGTTAATAAACTCACCTGCACTTCGTCGCCTTAGTTTGTCTTCCCGTCCCGGTCACGCCGGTGAAGCAAACCTGAGAGAAGAAGCTCTTAATAGAAGCAAACCTGACATGTATTTTATAGAATAAGTGACATTTTTGATCAGCTGCAGGTTTAACTGGCATGTCCAGCAGGTCTCAATGAAGGACACGTTGTAAGTAAGTAACTAATTTTTATCTATATAGCGCTTTTCCAGACCAGGTTCAAAAAGCGCTTAAACAATCAAAACAATATTCAATAAAGTATATACTTTAAAGATCAAGATAAAAACTGATAACACAACAGGAGTTCCAGAAAATCTAGGAAAAGCCTGAACAAATAAAAACGTCTTAAGATGTTTCTTAAAGGAGTCAGTAGATCATCAAGAGCAAAGAGAGAGGAAGATCTTGATACTATATTATTTGTAAAATTGGAGAATCTTAGTATTCGTAGTTTTTTTAAGGCAGTTTAGTGTAATAATCGAATGCAAATCAATCAATGTTTGCTATTGAACATCCACAGAGACGGATCTGGGTCAGTGCCTTTAGCCGGCCGAGCTAACTGCTGTGCCCGCAGGCAGCGCCGTGACGTCGGGTTAGCAGCCTCGCTATCGCTCCAGTGAGGAGCGGTAACGACGGTGTTTTAAACGGCTGCCTGGAAGCTGCGAGACGCTTGACACTTACGAGCACCGTGTGTTTTTTAAAACAGTTCCCCGGGGCGACGTTTTTTTTTTTTTTACAGCCGCTCACTGAACTGAACACACCTCCTGCCCGGAGCCCGTTAGCTTGAGCCCGTTAGCTTCAAGCTAGCGGCTCCACGGAGCTGATCCACCTTCGATTATTCGATGAAATATGCAGCACAGCTGTGATATTAGGTGATATAAGACATAACACCTCGATTCAAGTGCTTAATACGTTTGTAGTTATTGATTTATAATCATTGTGCGTCGTTAGCTCGTGCAGGCCAGCGAGGCTAACGTGTTAGCCAGATGTGACCGCATGAAACGACAGTGACGTCATGGTTGTTAAAAGCCGATTCTTAATCGATATCTTTATCCTCAGATGATCATGTTTAGCTCGGACGGGTTTTCTTTTCAACTGTAGAAAAGTGCACTGCAATAAGAACAATGCCGGTTTTAAAAAAGTGTATAATGATTTATAACATTTATGTTATGTAATCGTAAGAATTTATTTCAGTTTTAGATTGTTTGATGGATCAGAAACTTTTATTGCCAGTGTTGTAAACACAACTTAGGAATTTGTTTTAGTGTCGGTACAGAGTAAAAGAATGAAATAAGATGACTGAAAAACAGAACCGAGCACTAGACATTTTTCTGATCATAACTACTTCATACAAAAATGTTGTTGTTATCTCCCGTGTCAAAGTGTTGTAAATGGTTAAATAAATCACTCTTATTCTACTCTTTCCCTGATGTAAACATGACAATTATTCAGACGAAAAGTGCAGTATTAAAACAACGTAGATAAAGTTATATATATATTTTACTCTATTTATACTGTCTATATTAGGGGTGTCAACATTTACATGTGTATCAAAGTTGGAACTATTTAGAAAAATAAATAACCGTGTTTTTGCTCTTCTCCTTCTCAGTCATTTCTAGGTGTTTATTGTACTTTTACATGGTTTCAAATGTTCTTAAATCACAGAATAAATATAGTGAGGCTTCGCGTGGCCAGGTAAAGCTCCATAGTCAGGCGCCTCACAGAGTAATACTACAAGAATCATGGAGTAATACTACTGTGACTCGCAGTGTGGCTACGTATTTTACCATATTTTTTTAACGACGTGTATGACATCAAATTGGTTCAAGCTCAGTAAGTATAACCAGAGTTAATGTCTATGGCACACTTTCAATTACTGAGAACATTAAAGGATTTTGTGTTTGGCTAATAGTCTAAAAAAATACAGTCAATGAAGTTATATGATTCATAAGTTATTGTTTGCTATAATTTAGGACCCATTTGAAATGGGTCTACAAAAATCAATATTTCTTATGTAACTACTGGAAGGGCTTTGCTGTAATGGGATTGGGTCAGAAACAATACTAATACTTATCTAGATAGATAGATAAACTTTATGGATCCCTCAGGAGGCCTCCCTCGAGAAATTGTTTAGTGTGTGTTGTGTGTATTGTTTAATCTACATGCTTATATCAGGCAATAACGTTTCAATTCGTCAAATAATCTTCTGATCTTGATAATCACATATTGTCAAATTTAAATAATATTTTTTCTTTGTTGTTCCAACACAAGTTTTAAGTTGATTCTGTGGTTAGAAGGTTCAGTCATTGACATGTAAGTGTGTCAAATCCAACCGAAAAACAAAAGAGAGAATCTAATGATTTCCGCTACTAATATACAACGAATGACTTTTCGCTCAATAATTGCCATCAATTGATTTAATGATCGCGCCTCTCAATCAGCAGTGGAAATGTGCTGTGGGGCTTCAATTACCACCCGGACCTTCCCTGCTCTATAATAGCGAAGAGCAATTATTTAAGTCATCCCGAGAAAGAAAGAAAATGAGTAGCTCTAGGGTTGGGGCGTGATCGTAAGTAGTTATTACCGTATGAAAACTCAACCTTCTCTTGTGAGCGGAACACTCTCCAGCACTTATAACTGCCTTCTTTTCTGTGCTTGACTGATCCATTCCATTGGTCCTGGACCCATAAAAGTAGTCCCTGCAGTCACTATGTGACCTTTGACTTGTGAGTTTGGTGGAAGTCAGTTCAGTTAAGTAATGGAGCGTTTTACAGGGAGTTTTTGAACCTGAAACTGCATATTTCTTTGTACATCTTTTAGCTCTTCTTCTAGTGGTGTTCAAACCGGCTACAACAAATTAGTTTTTGTTTAGGGAAAACATCGTCTTTAAAAGCAAACATGCGTTTAAGTCAGACAATCACTGCTCTGTACTGGACCCTCAGACACTTTGATTTTATACTCGTGTGTCAGCATCGAAGTACACAAATCAGAACACGTTTGTTTTTCCTGGCGATGACACGTAGGATAAACGAGGCGAACATTTTTCTTCACCAGAACTTGGTTAAATAAGATAATCCAACTGTCCAGGGACCAACCTTTAAACACAACTTATAATTTTAACAAACCAAACTGACATTCCTTTACCAGGAAACATGATTTAGATTGTATTTAAATCTGTAGACATCATTTTATCATAATTATCTCTGTCGTTGTCCTGATAAAAATCATAACAGACGCTATCCTTGATACATAAATATGCTAACTTTTCATCAAAATGTCTTTTTCCAAAGTTTCTGTATTGTAGTCAACGATGATCTTTGTGGGTCAAAGTGTAGTGCTTATGTGACTCTTATGTTTCTATAGAATGACTTGCTTTTTTTAGAGTCTGACAAATGTTGTGTCCATTGTTTGAATGGTGGTAATTTTAAATGATGTTTCATGTCAAAGTGGATCATTTAAGATTCATTATAAAGGTGCAGTAACACCTTTGACTTCTTGTCGGGTTGATGAGTTTGTTGCTAAAGAATCACTGTTAGCGCTTTGACCCGTCTATGAGTAAGCAGTCCGAGATAAGCGATGAGTCATCACATCATTCTGTAGTTCTTTTTAGGGTGACACTGCTTTGTATCATGTTCGTTTACTCGTTTCTTTTCTTTTCAAATATTCCTCAAATTACAAGACGAGACCTTACAAGAGATGATTCACCTTTTTGTTCATGTCTACGTAGCATTTTAGCCTTTTAGCTTCTGTCAAAAACAAGCTTCTAAAATAGACTTAATTTTCTTTATTAACAATTCCTCATGTCGTTGCTTCAATACAAGATGGACGCCACAGACGAGCTATTTGGCTGTTTTTTAAGTGCCTTTTTGGACGACTTAGAGGAGGCGCCGTTTGTGACCGTCATGTGGACGTACAACGAAAATAAATAATCCCAACCCCTTTTTGTTGACATGAGGGTGAGTAGAAAATGAGAGGAATTAGAATTTTGGTTGAACTTTCACTTTAGGGTCAAACTAAATGCTATTGTTTCTAATGAGACCCAAAAAAAAAATAAGAACTAATCCAGATCGGTTGAGGTTAAGTACTTTCATGAACAAACAGGTGTAGGAGTTGAAATCGCCATGGAGACCGTTTTTATGTTTTTATGATGCGGCGTTGCTCATGTGGGTGAGGAAGCCGTAAACTTCTCAGGTCCACAGTCCTTGTTAAAAAATCCACATGCTGGTCTCCGACCCGGGTACTTGTGAGATTCCCCTTCAGTTCATTTCCCCGCAGCAGCCTTTAAAAATGCATCATGATGGCGTCCGCTGATGGCCCGCTGGAGTTCACCCGTAGTCGCTCCTACTTTTAACGCTCGGTTACATAAACGATCACAAGTCACAACCGCCGTCCCAACGCTCCGGGACGCTGCATTCATCTTTAAAATTGGCGTCACTTCGGGGCCGCACGATATACGCCGGTTCTAATCCTTTGGAAGAAGAAACGTTGTTTATTCAGCGTCGCCAGAACCAGAACTCAAAGAGTGATGTCGCTATTAAAGGCGGATTGGAAGTCGGCGGCCGCGTCCGTCTTCATTACGAGGCCCGGACCTCGTGTTTCAATATGTGTGACAGAAGAACAGTGACGCCGGGTAATTTTCAGCCGTGTGGTTGCGGTCATGTGATATAAATGTCTCGCTGCCGAGTCCTTGTGTAGATTCATGTCATCCAGGGCTTCTCTGTGCTACTTTGTTCTGCTCACACATGGGACTGCAGTGCCAGTGAAACACTTTAAAAATGGATTTCACATGTGAACGCGTGGAAAAAACGAGGTTAGCTCCGTAAGAGTTGACCCGTCCAGTCTTTGTCTATACATTGATGACACCGTCACCTTTCAACCAAAATGTATTAGAAATATTGTAAATAAACAAGCTATTATCCTGTGTTACAAACAAAATGAGACACAAATATGGAGATAATGACAAACTAGAATGAGACTATACTGACTCCTTCAAGAAACATCTTAAGATGTTTTTATTTGTTCAGGCTTTTCCTTGATTTTCTGGAACTCCTGTTGTGCTATCAGTTTTATCTTGACCTTTTAACGTATATATATATATATTGAATATTGTTTTGATTGTTTAAGCGCTTTCTGACCCTGGTCTTGAAAAGCGATATACAAATAAAAATTACTTACTTACTTATACAACGTAAAGTCGATGCTAAAATAGTTAATTTGACTAAAGCAATATAAGAACTTGTTTAATTTTGTCTTAAAACTACCTTTATATTACTAGCTTTCTCTGCATAGAAATCGACCAGTTCATTTGAAAGTGTGGAATAAACAAATTCACAGAAATAATCTATATGGTAACAACAATAAAAATAAAATACATTTCTGTTAGCTGTGTGTATCGGCAAGAATCTGGCGATACTGAGGCAACGATACGATATGTTGTAATATATTGCGATTTGTAGTATTGTGCGAGTACTTGACTCTGGTGTTGTAGTATTTACAGACCACATGACTCTTGATGAAGTCGTAACTGCTTTCATTTGTTTTCAAACCAAAATATGTGCAAACATCAGCTTTAAAAGCTTCTGAAGTCGACTGTATCCTCTAGTCCTCAGTCATCGCTGTGATCTCAAGAGGTTTTATTCTTACTTTAGCTACAAAGAAAGTAACATCTGTAAGTACAACTGCATGTGTTAGTACAAAATGAAGAACATAGTAAATATTTTAATGTTCATTTTGAAACAGTGCTGTTAAATATCTTAACAGTATAGTGAATGTATTTTCCCAATATCAAGTATATTTTCTTACACCCCCAGTGGTGATATAGATAAACATGATAATTTTCAATTCTGTTTGCCGCTGTGTTGTCTTTGTTAGCTCATGTGTTTGTGCTGAAAGTCTTTGTCTTTATTGGTCCTGTTGTGGTCATTGGTCCGAGCGTGTTTGAAAGTCACCGTCGCTGAAGTCAAAGGTCTCTTTGGGAGATATAAAGAACCAGAGCAAGCCTGTTGTACTTCTGTTCGAGCGAAATCAAAGTTGTTTTGTTGTCTAAGAGTGGATTAAGTTGAGCGTCTTATCTGAGAACTTTTGATTGAATCGGCTGAAATACGAGCTCAAAGGGTGAGTGTTCGTCTGTCGTCCTTTAGACTTAGCTTTGTTGGTCCCGCTAGCATGTTAGCTAACGCTAGCTGATCCTCTTCATGGTTCTTTCTGAGAATTGTTGAACTTCCTTGTCGTAAGTAAATCATCAACATGACGCGTCACGAAGTGTCGGACGGGGATTCTCTTCGCCGCGATTATCCGACGAAGCCCTGACTGTACGTAACGCGTGAAGACGTCAACGTTTCAAGTGTTGGTTTCACTCCAGCGGATCGACTGCTGCCAGTCATTCCACCTCCCAGGGGCTCCTCGGTTCTCCACATGAGTCTGGAGGTCTAAGTAGGACACAGGCCTCCATCTTCAGCTCGCGCCACGAAGATTTAGAAGGAAACGCATCATCAGCTACAGGGAGTTGATGGAAGTAAATCGGTGGCATCGGAATATTGAACAGTTGAATTTCAAATTTCAAATGTTGTATTATTTGAGGGATTTCAATCATTTCTATATTAAAAAGGTGTATTTTTTTTTAATAAACTTCATATTTCCCCCAAAAATGTTTTACACATAAGAGTTTGATATTCTAATCTCATTCATTCTAAAATACATTTTCTGAATTTAATATTATAACATTTTTAGTCTTTTAAATTCAATATAAAAATGTTGGTATAATTACAACCAGACAAAACCAAAAGAGAACAGAGATACTTGGTTCAACTTTAGCCAAATGTGGTGACGCTATTATACCGACATTTTCATGTTGAATTGAAATGGCTAGGAAATAAAAAATGTATAGAATTTAGGAAATGTACTTTTTTTAAATTATTGGAATTAGAATATCCAGCTCTATTTGTAAAACGGCTGCATAGCTCGGTACACTATTGGAATTCTCTGGTGGTACTATTAAACCAACATTAATATATCAAATTTCAAAGGCTACACATTAAGAAATATGGAATTGAGAAGGTTTATTCTTGTATTATTAGAACTATAATATTATTATTATTATATCAAACTCTGTGTGAACAAAGCATTGATTTGGAATTATATTATATATATATATATATATATATATATATATATTCAAAATGTCAAAGTCAATTCATTTAATAAAGACATATTTAGCCTTTCACTATAAAATTGTGAAATTATTTAAAAAAGGATTTAATGCAGTTACCTTTTAGATAAAAAATATTCCCTATTTCAACATTTGAAATGTTCAATTCAACCATTTAATCTGATGACACTGATACACTTTCATGACTCGTGATTTCAAGCGAATGTTTTGGTTGGTTTGGTTGGACCAGCATCGTTGAACTGAACCGTGTCTCTCCTCCAGCAGCATCAAGATGGATAAGAGCGAGCTGGTGCAGAAAGCCAAGCTGGCGGAGCAGGCCGAGCGCTACGACGACATGGCGGCTGCCATGAAGGCGGTGACGGAGCAGGCCAACGAGCTGAGCAACGAGGAGCGCAACCTTCTGTCTGTCGCCTACAAGAACGTGGTACGTCTGCGTCCTGGGCTCGGCTCCAGAAACGCTCGCTTTTCTCTCGAGACGTTCCTCAACCCTGTTCGTCTTCTTCTTCCGTCGCTCAGGTCGGCGCTCGCCGGTCCTCCTGGCGCGTCATCTCCAGCATCGAGCAGAAGACGGAGGGCAACGAGAAGAAGCAGCAGATGGCCCGCGAGTACCGCATGAAGATCGAGTCTGAACTCCAAGAAATCTGCCATGATGTTCTGGTAGGTGGACGCCGAGGGAGGGGGGGGGGGGGGGGCTCATCCCTCCTGGCTGAGGAGAGAATAAACCGTCACATGTTTGCTCGTGGAAGCTGCGTTTAAGTTGCCAACAGCTGTTGACGCTGCAGACAAAGATTCAGTTTCATCTCCTCAGTGACGCATCGATTCCACAGAGTCGAGCAGAGAAAGTTAGAGCGGCTTCTCGCCACCACCGGCAGCGGAGTACGGACCGGGTTCATGTGCTCGAGGACGAGGGAGAAAGGTTACAGATCTGACCGCAGAGTCCTGATCCACGAGTGGGTGTGACTCCGGTCCTTAGTTTTCAGAATACTTATATCAACATATATCAACAATATCTCAGTGTAAAAATGATTATTTTTTAATTAAATTAAAACATATACAATTATGAAGGATGATCATTTAAAAGTATTACTAAATAAATGTATTAAAAAAAATCACCAAATGTATAAACATAAAAATAATAAATAAATAAATGTTATGTTTGATGAAAAACTTCTGTGTAAATATTCATTTAGACTTTTAAACTTTTATTTATATATATATATATACATTTATACATTATACATATCTACTTATTCATGTTTAATACATGTACAGTTATATTCAGTTCTCCTCTTACTTTGGACAATCTCGGGAAAATCGATATTAAGAAAAAGCGAAACTTTTAAATACATGTATCAGTAAATGTTGAAATAATAATAATAATAATAATTATAAGGAAAACTAAATACAAGTTAAAATAAATTACTTTATATGTACACAGAAATATAATTGTTCTTTGTTCTATTTATTCTAACATTTAAAAATATATTTACTTATTTATACATTTAAGTTATTTAAAATGATGTCATTTATCGTGTAAAACGGCCACAAAACTAGCTTCAAAGCCTGACAACACAAACGTGTTGATTACTACACACGGTTCATCCGCGGTAAAAACTCAGGTTGACTCTCAAAGTTTAAAAGAGTGTCATGAGAAGTCTAATCTCATTCTGAAGGTCAAACAAGGTGTCACTTAAACTGAAGGAATAAGGGAGGAGAGTGAAGGCGACACCTGGTGGACGTGTTGAGAAATACAAGTGAAGAAATTTCGTTTTTTTATTGATTTACTTGTTAAAATACATCGATAAATTGTCTGATGCTAAATTTTCTGAAGGCATGAGTGGATTTGACTTCATTCCTATGTTGACGTCACGTAAATATTTGAAGGACTCGTCACTAGTTTGGACGGAACATGATTCAAACTTCCGGTCCGTTCATGAAACATGAGGCTTGTGTTCCGGAACATTCCACCGTCACCATGTTCATGTCTGGAGAACAAAGCGGCTCTCAGTGGCGAAGACGCTCCAGGCTCCCGTTGATCCGGTCACAAGATCTGAAGAACGTTCTGTCTGATCGCAGCTGAAGGAAACTAACATAGCGGGAGAGTCACTCGTCCGCAGTGGTCAGTGGCCACGTTGTAGCTCAGGAACCTCGTCCGATGCGGGTCCGACCCGTCCGGGAGTGAGTAATGGAACCGGGTTCTTGATTGTGTTTCAGAAACTCCTGGAAGAATACCTCATTCCCAACGCCAACCCCCCTGAGAGCCAGGTCTTCTACCTCAAGATGAAGGGAGACTACTTCAGATACCTGTCCGAGGTCGCCGGCGTAGACACGAAGAAAGGTCAGAGTTCACACCCGAAGCACCGCAGGAGTCATGTGATGTTCCTCCGCCAGAGACCACAAAATCAACTTTCCATTTTTCAGCTTTTTGAAGTGGAGATCGAGTTTATTTTTGTCTTGTTAGAAGATCTATTGAAGTATCTGAGAGTCTTTAGAATATTGAATGATTACATTTAATGTTTAAAATGTTTTATTTAAATGTTTTTTAACCATTGAATTTTTGTATTAAATTTATCGAAACAAATCTGTATTCAAAAAATATTTTTTAACAATTGAATTAAGATAATGTGAATATTTTGCTTTTTTTTACACATTAAAAAAATATATATTTTCAATTCAATTAATCGTATCGTGGCACCATTATACCAACGTTTCTATATTAAATTCAAAGGTCATTTACAACATTTATTTTTTACATTTTGGTTTCATATCAAACTCCATGTGTGAAAATTTAAAAAAAAAATGTATTTAATTCGCTAAAAATGAATTGAACCTTTAAATATACAAATTATTTAATTTGGTTATATAAAAAAGAAACAAAAACTCCAAGATTTTAAGAAGTTAAAATCCAAGCGTTCAATATTCCGATGTCTCTGATTCTCTTCTAAACTCAAGAAAACCAAGAGTTTAGCTCAACCTGGCGTTGTGTTGCAGACACGGTGGACAACTCCCAGAAGGCCTACAAGGAAGCCTTCGAAATCAGCAAGAAGGACATGCAGCCCACGCACCCCATCAGGCTGGGTCTGGCCCTCAACTTCTCCGTCTTCTACTACGAAATCCTCAACTCGCAGACGGAGGCCTGCGCTCTGGCCAAGCAGGTGAGGTCGCCTGACGAAGAAGTAGAAGAAGAAGAAGAAGAAGAAGATCAGGATGAGAACCTGACCATTGAGAGAGATTCATGTTCGTAACGCTGCTGTTGTTTGTGTTCGTCAGGCGTTCGACGACGCGATCGCAGAGCTCGACTCCTTGAACGAGGACTCGTACAAAGACAGCACGCTGATCATGCAGCTACTAAGGGACAACCTCACTGTGAGTCTGACGAGCAGTCGCGCTGCTAGCATGTTTATTTAGATATGCTACCTAGCATGTGTAGTATGTGACGCATTATCAAACATTCCTGAGGTTGTAGCGCAATTAAAACGGTCAAATGTTTGTTTATTTATGTATGCTACCTAGCATTTTTGTCTATTAGCTAATGCTAGCTAGCTCCATGTTAGCATATACTAGCTAGCGACAGGTCTGTCTAATAGCAGATTCTAGCTTGCTTTGTGTTCGATTTTCAACATTTACTAGCTATATCTGTTTTTGTTTATAAGCAGATGGTAGCTAGCTCTTTGTTAGTAAATTAGCAATGCTAGTCAGCTCAAATGTGTTAAGCAGATGATGATAGCTAGCGCAATGTTTTTTTATCAGCAACTTCCAGTTAGGGCCAAGTGTGTTTTAGTTTATCTCTAGGTACCAGCTAGCTTTGTATTTGTTCCTTACTAGCTAGCACTTTGTTGTTTATTAGAAGACTCTAACTAGTTCTGTGTTTATTTATTAGCAGATGGTAGCCAGCTCCCTGTTAGCATATACTAGCAAGCCCTATTTTTTTTTAGGAGGTGATAGCTAACTCTATGTTAGCATATACTATCTAGCTCCAGGTTTGTTTATAAGCAGATGATAGCTAGCTCCATGTTAGCATATACTATCTAGCTCCAGGTTTGTTTATTAGCAGATGGTAGCCAGCTCCCTGTTAGCATATACTAGCGAGCCCTATTTTTTTTAGGAGGTGATAGCTAACTCCATGTTAGCATATACTATCTAGCTCCAGGTTTGTTTATTAGCAGATGATAGCTAGCTCCATGTTAGCATATACTATCTAGCTCCAGGTTTGTTTATTAGCAGATGATAGCTAGCTCCATGTTAGCATATACTATCTAGCTCCAGGTTTGTTTATTAGCAGATAATAGCTAGCTCCATGTTAGCATATACTATCTAGCTCCAGGTTTGTTTATTAGCAGATGATAGCTAGCTCCATGTTAGCATATACTATCTAGCTCCAGGTTTGTTTATTAGCAGATGATAGCTAGCTCCATGTTAGCATATAGTATCTAGCTCCAGGTTTGTTTATTAGCAGATGATAGCTAGCTCCATGTTAGCATATACTATCTAGCTCCAGGTTTGTTTATTAGCAGATGGTAGCCAGCTCCCTGTTAGCATATACTAGCGAGCCCTATTTTTTTTTAGGAGGTGATAGCTAACTCCATGTTAGCATATACTATCTAGCTCCAGGTTTGTTTATTAGCAGATGATAGCTAGCTCCATGTTAGCATATACTATCTAGCTCCAGGTTTGTTTATTAGCAGATGATAGCTAGCTCCATGTTAGCATATACTATCTAGCTCCAGGTTTGTTTATTAGCAGATGATAGCTAGCTCCATGTTAGCATATAGTATCTAGCTCCAGGTTTGTTTATTAGCAGATACAAAATCTCAAGAGACGTGATGTTGATGATGATGAAGACGCAGAACTGACCATGTTTGTTTGTTTGTTTGTTTGTTTTTCACAGCTGTGGACATCAGAAAACCAGGGCGACGAGGGTGAAGCTGGCGAGGGCGAGAACTAGAGCGCACTTCACTGTTGACCCCGACTCTCCCCCTTATCTTCCTCCTCTTCCTCGTACACGAGCCCCCTCCTCATCCCCTCCCCCGACCTTCTGTATAACCAGCAGCATGAACCCGACCGACTCAAACATGCGAGGGCGGGGGGGGTTAAGCCCCTCCCCCTTTCGTCCCCCCCATCATGGCACTCCGGGGCCGGGCGGACCACCCGCCGGTCCGTTTGCACGCTGGGAGGGTTTTTAATCCGACCCCACATTGATTTGTCTTTTTAACACCCCCTCCTCCCCCCTTTCCTATTTAATCTCCTCCCTAACACCGCCCTCTAGTGGATTCATGGATCTTAGCTCCCGACCCTCTTTTGGCTTTTCTTAGTGTTGACTCCAAATCCAGAACAAAAAAAAAAGTATATTAAACTGTCCGATTATTTTCAACAACACTGTGATGTTACGTTCTTCTCTCTGGAGGGCCAAGGTCGTCCAGCCCAGGGTCGCTCTGCTGAAGGTCATACAGAAGGCTCCACACGAGGACAGATTGTGACACTGAGCTTCTCCAGAAACATCTAGCGAGCGCGAAAACACTCCAAGCATTCCGCCGTCGTCCGTCCTGACCCCCCCTCTCTCTCTCTCTCGTGCACCCCCGACCACCCCGGGGGTTCCCTGAGCATCTTCACAAGTCCAAGGTCGCTCCGTGTACGACCTCTGGGTCGAGTCCCGACAGATTAAACGACTCTTAAGACCGGCCGCCATCCAGCTAGCATCCAGACGTACCTCCGGGGGGGGGAGTCCCGGGTCGAAGCCGACCGAGGTCACAGACGGTTATTCTGCGTCCGGTCGCCGTCGCGTCGAAAGACGACGGTTCCGCGGGCGTCGCTCCACGTCAGCCGCGGGCGACAGAATCCCGGTCGCAGGTTGACGAGCCGAGACTTCGGGACTTTCCCGCCGGTTGGTCCCGTGACTCGGTTCCGTCGCAACATTCCCAACGAATCAGTGTCACAATCGTCTCACATTCCACCCGTAGATGGTTCCGCTGGTGAAGAACATGCACTGAAGTTGGAATGTTCCCCCCCCCACCACACCCCCTCATAAGCCCCGCCCCCTTCTCTCATTAGCCAAACAGAAAAAAGTTACTCTTCGCTTTTTAAGGAAAAACTGATCCATGCAGTAGTGAATGTGGCGCCGAGCCTGTCTGTATATCTGGTATTTCCAATCTTTTGTTTTTACTGACCAGTATTCCGCTTCCAAGTACAAAAAATACAAAAAAAAGAGAACCACCCGCCCCTCCCCCGAACCCCTCCTCTTCCCCCCCAAAAAAAACTTAAAATCTTGAAAAAAAAAAAATTGCTTCTGTGACAGTTTTCTTGCTTAGCGCACGTGGTTGTGAAATTTTAGATTAGCTTAAGAACGCCGATTTGAATTTTTTTATTTTCAAACTGACAAAAGATAAATAAAGGCCCCCCGGACACTCCCCTCCCCCTCCCTCGTCCCCCCCGCCCCCCTCCCTGGTTATTGACGTAATTCTAGATTTGTGTATGTCTTTTCAAAAAATAAAACTCTAGTTTCACCTTACGTGTTATAAACAGGACGAAATGTAAAAGACGATTTTAAGTGAAATAAAGGTTTTATCAGTTCCGAAAACTTCTGCTTCTTGTGTGGGTCGAGATCCCAGAGCAGCACGGCGTCAGAACGTCGTCAGAACCGTCGTCATTTTTGGACTCATACGGGTGTGGCGCCACCTGCTGGAGGATGAACCGACGTCTGTGGAAGGACCAGGACGTCCACTCTTCGTCCAGAAGCTCAAGTTCTTCACCTACAGTCACGTCTGTCCAGAGATTTTTCACAAAATGTTCTTTTTATTTGGACAGTTTCTTAAACTATCGCCTGACATGAAACCAAAAATATTTTGGGAATATATTTTTTCAAAATGACAATTTGTCAATGAATTTGTCAAATTGTTTTTGAAAAAGTGATAAATGTTCTTAAAACGAAACCATTTTCTTCCATCCTTCAGTTTTCCACCATAAGTTACTTTTTGTGAGCGCTCGGTTAGCGAGGGAGGAGTCTTCATCGACCATGATGTTTGCTGATGATATGGTGATTTGAGACACGAAGGAAGCCGAGATAACGATGGCGACAGGTGGAGGTAGGGTGTTTGAAAATGTCGCTACGACTACATCGCAATATTCTTTTTATTTACGGCACTTTATTCTTCCTAGATTTAATGTTTAAAACCAAATGGAAAATCAATGTTTGACTTTTGAATCATAGATTTATTTTATGGTTTTTCGATTAATGTGTTTAAAAATTAATTTAGATTTTTATTTTTTATAAATTAACATGCAATGTGTTGCAATCAAACCTCCGGCCGCTAGATGGCAGCAGTTACGTCAGCCACAGCTAAATCAATAATGAAATCGTGCAAGATCCCGGCGATGACTGAGGACGAGGGGATACAGTGACTCCAGCAGTTTTTAAAGCTGATGTTTGCACCTAAAGCAGTTAGGAATTTGTGAAGAGTCATGTGGTCTGTAAATTCTGTAACACCAGAGTCAAGTACTCGACAATACTACACATATATACTTGTTACTACACTATCACTATATATCATATCACCTGATCATTACCAACACACACCACCAGATGGCGGTGGTTTAACTCCGGACGAGAAAGACGTGTTTGAACATCAATAGTCTGAGACACTGGTTTATTCTTCGGAACATTCACAGTATAAATAGACATAAATATTTCCAAAGTTGAAATTTAAAAGACAAAAAAAGGCAACACTCGGTGCAGCAGACGACTCCAGCTCCGGTCGGACCTTCAGGTCACTTCTGAACCTCCTCCAGCAGCTTCAGCGCCGCCGAGTTCTTGGGCTCCACGTCCAGGAGACGCTGCAGGTCGTCCACGCAGGAGCTCCGGTCCTGAAGGAGACGCTCGGTCAGAACAGGATTCACTCGTTCAGCAGAGGTTCTCACTTCAGGATTCAAACGCACTTTTTTCAAAATGTTATGTTCTTTCAGGTCAACTCCCCTAAGGTTTCTCACGACCTTCAGTTTTCTCAGAGGTCATTCTCTACCCGTTTTTGGGACCAATTCTCTTTTGCCGATTGATGGAATATTTGAGCGAGGTATCAAAAACTTCATGTTTTTACGAGTTTTATTTGATGGTTTTTCAGTTTAAAAGTGTGTTTGAGAAATAATTTAGATTTTCTTATTATTTATTTGAAATCAACATGCAGATATTCACAGTGTTAATATTTGTGTTGCAATTAAGCGTCCAGCCGCTAGATGGCAGCAGTTCTTACACCCTCCTCAGCTAAAGGAACAGTTAAACCTTGAGGAACTTGCCCGTGACTGAGGACGAGAGGATACAGTCGACTCCAGCAGGTTTTAGAGCTGATGTTGGACATATTTTGGTTTAAAAACAAATGAAAGCAGTTATGACTTCGTCAAGAGTCATGTGGTAGCTACAGATAATTCACATTTATTTAATTGATTATTTAAGAAATAAAGTTATAAGGTATAATTCTCTCGCCTCCTCTCAAAGTTCAAAGACGATACACACCAGTCCAACATCTGCATCAGTAGCACTGACCTTGAGGCCACTGTGGGCCTGAGCTCGCCTGTACAGCGCCTTCACGTTGCCGCCGTCCAGCTTCAGAGCCGAGTCGCAGTCCTTGACGGCGTCTTTGTACATCTTCACCGACAGGTAGCACAGCGCCCTGAACACACAAATATACTACAGGATCATCTTCACCTTTCTGAGCCGCTCTAGTAGAAGAACTCACATTTCCTTGATCCTTAAAATTCATCACTGGCTGCGAGTTTCTTTCAGGATCAACTTTAAAAATTCCGTTTCTTACTTTCAGATCTATTCATGGTCAGACCTTCCATCAGTGATCTGATCCAGACTTACACCCCAGCTCGGGCTCTGAGGTCTGTGGATCAGGATCTACTGATGGTTCCTGAACACGGTTACGGGCAAGTTTCCCCGTTTTATTTCTGTTCCTGCTTCTCACTGACGCGAGGACTTGAACCATCAAACACGTTCATAGTGTCTAATATGTTGAGTCTCACCTGTTGGTGAAGGTCGTGACCTCTGCGGGGTTGAGCTTCAGGCTCTGGCTGTACTTCTCCACGGCCTTCTTGTGCTGACCCTTCTTGACCAGAGCGTTTCCCTCCTCCTTCAGAGCCTGAGCCTTCTTCAGCTGCTCCGAGCTCACGGCCGACGACACTGGAGTCACGGTCGTCAGTCGACCGGTAGTTCATCCGTTGCACGCCGGCGTAGAACCGACAACTCACCCGGCTGCTGCTGCTGCTGCTGCTGAGGGCTCGCCCTGACGCCGCCGCCGCTGCTCTGCTGATGGATCTTCTCCTTCACAGACATCGGGACGCTCGGGATCGCAGGAAGCTTGTCCCGCCATGAAGGTCCGTCAGCTTCAGAGAGAGCCTTCGACATCCTGCAAGAACCCGGAGAAGATCCGCGGAACCAGAACCAGCCGTCAACTCGTGTTCCATGTTCCACACACACTTGTACACAAGCTTGTACACACGCTTGTACACACGCTTGTACACACGCTTGTACACACGCTTGTACACACGCTTGTACACACGCTTGTACACACGCTTGTACACACGCTTGTACACACGCTTGTACACACGCTTGTACACACGCTTGTACACACGCTTGTACACACGCTTGTACACACGCTTGTACACACACTTGTACACACACTTGTACACACGCGTGAACACACACTTGAAAACAACCACGTTCGAGCTGGACGCAGTTTTAAATTAACTTTATTTAAATCAACATCCTGTCAATCCCAGATAAATATAATATTTATTATGGATACAGAAAATTATCCTTTTGTTAACTTTTACACAATTAGTTACATTTTAGTCTCAAAATCATTCAAAACTTTATTTAGGTCCGACTAGAGTTTTTAATCAATTGAATTATTCAACATATTTACAACTTTAATAATTGACTCTCACTCCCTCTCTGTGAACTCATCACTGCAGCTGGTTAATAGTGGTGTAAGGAAATATTGATACACTTAAATATCGCAATAACTTTTTCATACTTTGTCGATTTTAAAAAGTATGCGTCTTTTTTTTGTTGCTTCCAAGTCATTTTATTTAAATTATAGTGTTTAATGGTTTATATTCAAATACATTTTGGATTACATCAAATAATTAGCATTTTTATTTACAAATTAAATCCAAATGTTCACAGCGTTTGTTGCTTTTTTTGTTGCAATTAAACCTTCGGCCAATAGATGGCAGCAGTCGTGACTTCCTCCTCATCTGAGTACGAGAGGATACAATCGACTCTAGCAGCCTTTAAAGCTGATGTTTGGACTTATTTTGGTTTGAAAACAAATGAAAGCAGTTACGACTTCGTCAAGAGTCATGTGGTCTGTAAATACTACAACACCAGAGTCAAGTACTGGACAATACTACACATATATCCTTGTTACTACAGTATCACTATATCGTAATGTTGACCCTGTATCGTCAGATTCTCTAAAACACACTAGTGTTTTTCTCCAGAACAAGTCGCGAGTGTTTCTCTGGCACCTGTTGGTTCCCTCGTGGGCCGACGCGATGTTGCAGTCGATCTGCAGCGCCGTCTTGTAATCCACGTACGCCTGACGGTATCGCTCCAGCGCCTCCTGGGCGGCGGCTCGACGCAGCAGAGACTTCACGTTGAACGGAGACAATTCCAGCGAACTGAGAGGAGACACGGTCGCATCAACACTCTCTGTGAACAACACTGGTTGATATTGACGTGGTCATGGTTGTGCACACATCCGCCTCACGGGGGCAGCATTGAGGCAGGTATTGAATAGATCAGTGACATCAAAACATTGAATGAATTTCAAATGTTGAAAACTTTTTGGTTCTCTTAAGCATAGAATTGTGATCTAATAATTGAATTTCATTATTTGTTTATTGAAGGGTTGAATTTGCTAGTAAAAAAAAAACTTTTAGAAGTGGAATATTTTCAAATTGAATTAATGACAATTTAACTCCAATAATTAAAAAATGCATTTTATAAATTGATTTTTTTTTTAATTGGTAGTCTTTTAAATTCAATATAGATTGATACAATAGTGCCACCATAACTGGATCAATTAGCTCAGTAATCTTTTAGTATTTAGTATTAACAAAATGATTTCATTTAATACAAATATTCAATAGAAACAAATTCCAATGTAAAAAATATTTTTTTAAATGCTTAAAAAAAATCCATATATAGAGAAGATGTAACAATATTCTGATGACGTGATCCACCTACATATGCAACGACAGAAGTGTAGCAACAGGCGCTCAGTGGACTCACGTGTTGCAGTCCTTCACACACTCGCAGCAGTTCCCGTCCTTCAGGAAGCTGGCGGCTCTGTTGGAGTAGAGGACCGCCAGGTCGTCCAGGTTCTTGGTGCCTGAGCAGAGACGACAGGGGTCAGAGGTGGACTGGGGGGGGGGGGTCGGATGTCGGACTCACTGGACTTCTCCAGCTCCTTGATGGCCTGGTTGTACTGAGCCGTGGCCTCGCCGTACTGGCCCTTCTTGAAACACTCGTTTCCTGCCTGTTTCAGCTGCGACCAGGACTTCTGCTTCTGAGGCATGTTGTCTTCAGTCTGCGTCTGGAGGAACGAGGGATGAGACGGACGACAAGGAATAGAACCGTGACATGATTCATTTCAGGTACTTTTGCTTCACTTTTATATTCTTTATGAAATAATTACATATTGCAAATGTATATTATTTTGGGTACGCACATTCAAAAAAGCTATTTTTCCCGTTAAATAATAACTTTGCTTTATTTACTTTTTTGTGTTCCTGCTTTCTATTTGCTTTAGGGCCCCCAACAACAGCCACAGAATATAATGTGGCCCCTGAAGACGAAGCATAAATAATAAGCGAACTAACTGGTTTGTTGCTCGTTTACGAAGTTTAAGTTATTAGTTTTACAGACCCGAGTAAAGTGAGACCAGACGCGGCCCTTTGACTGCATTTATGTGGCCCTCGTGAAGTCAGTATGAGCAGGTCTTAGAGTTCCTCTGATGGCAAACAATCTTATTTTGTTTTTATTTATGTCATTCATTTCAACATACAATTGTTCATTTCAACAAATAAAAATAACACGTTATTTATTTTCTTGAAGGTTCTCTACTTTTGTCTTTTTTTTTTATACAAAATTAAAAAAGTTAATTAAGTGTTTAGAAATTATAATTTATGGTTCATTATATTACATTTTAAAAATGTATAAGTTGTAGCTTCGTCATAAAATGAACTTTACTTTCCTTTACTTCATTTTGTCCCTTCTTTGCGTTCACTTTACGGCCCCTTGTAAAAGTCACGGGACATAATGTGGCCCCTGAGGACGTTTCACTTTTACATCACTGTGTTAAAGTGAAACAATAAATAAAGCTCATGCGCAGATTAACTGAAAACTTTTATGGCTTTTGTGACGAAGTTAAAAACTAGATCAGACCTGGGAAAGTAGGGGCCACAAGACTGCATTATGTAGAAACTATTTTATTCAGATTTTTTTATTCACTTCTTTTGTTCATTACTAGTCTTTACACGTGACTATAGTTTTTTTAATCTGTTTTGCGAGTTTTTATTGCACCTTAAAAAGTAAGTAAGTCAATATTTTTTTAAAAAAAAGTGCTTTCACATCAAGTTTTATAAGATACAATAAAATAATAATTTTGGCTTTTATCTTGATTTTATTAATTTATTTCCTCTCCTCTACTTGTGCAACTGAATGCAATGAGTAATAATGACGTTCTTAAGATACATTTACGCAGAAAGATGTTGACATACTTGGACCAAAGTCTCGAACCAGAGACGAAGTTTACCTGGCAACACTTTTGACATCGAATTAATATTCAATGTATTTTTATTTACCAATATTCTTTGACGTTAACGTTTTATTTTGACACATTCACGTTGTTTTATTGTTAATAACGATATAAAATTAAATTATTCGAGGTTTAAAAGCACCTTTTTGTTGCTGTATTTGTTCTCGTTAGCTAGCTAGCTAAGCATGCTAGCTCCCGGCTCCACCTGTTAGCATGCTAAGAGAACCGGGACCGGCTAGTAACGCTCGAGCGGTTCTTACCGGATCTACGGGCTTGAGGAGCGGCCACGAGGGGCAAGTTTTCTCCGGTGTTCGTCCCTGGGCGAGGGGGGGAGCAGCTACCGGTGGAGCCTGGCGGTCGTCTGCCGGCGCCTGGAGGGATGTGAAGGCGGCGTGAGAGTGCAGCAAATGCGCATTACTCGAGGGAGTCCACGAGGGTTCCTGGCCGGGAGAGAGCGAGGAGGAGCCGCGGAGGAACTTACAGCCGCCGCTCTGGTCACTTCCACGGGGGGCGAGAGGAGAAGAAGAAGAAGAAGAAGGTTTCGTTTCTCGCGTGATGCGTTCACGTCTTGTGACGTTGTTTCTGAATAGCGCCACCTAAAGGTAAATATTATTATTAAATGTTGAAACTTCATTTTAAAAATCTAAATGCAAGTTTTAATTGTGTCTTTGATGTATTAAACTCGATCATTTCTACGTTTAAAGGTTGAATTTGTTTGTTTTTTATTCTTTTAATTTTTTTTGATTATTTAATTTTACGACGACGACATAACGTTTAATATTGTAATTCCAACATTTGTAAAAAATACATTTTAATCATTTTTTAAGATTAAATTCAATATAAATATATATTCGTATAATAGTGCCAATGTCTCTATAATACATTGAAAATATAATTAACTCACATACTTACTTACAATAACTAGAAATGTTACATTTTGAAAGTAAAATATCAAACTCTGTAAAAAATTAAAAAAAAAAACATTTAAAAGATCGGATTTTGAATTCAATTTAAAAAATGAAGTCAACAATTTAATATTGAATCTGTTGAATTTAATTATTGAACGAGATAAATCAAGGCTTAAAAAAATCAACAGTTCAATAAAAATAAACACAATTTAAATGTTGAAATTCTAACATCAATTTATTTAATTGATAATATTTGTATTATTGCACAAATAACGTTATTTGATGGACACATCGCATGGACTGTGAACGCATCTTTAGAGAGTCATCAAAGATGCAACTTTGGAAGTTTCTACGTTTTTCGTTGCATTATATATATATAAATATATATATATATGCAATCCCTAATAATCAATTTATTATCCTATATTATCCTATCCTGTAATTCCACAGCATAAACATTTCCGGGACTAGTTTGCTCAAAAGACAAACGCAAAGTAATCATTTTTGTGTATAAAAGAGTTAGAAACAAACGTGTTGCGTTCAAAGACACACACATGTGTAAAAGAGTTAGAAAAAAACGTGCTGCGTTCAAAGACACACAAAAAGGTGATCATGCTTCATTCATAGGTCAATTATGTGGACTTTTTAGTTCCTCTTAGTTTTTGTCGAAGCAATACTGAGATGTTGACACATTTATTTTAAATCTCCTTTATTTTGAACAAACTTCCCCTCAGAGTCTTCTGAGTCTCTTAGCGCCCCCCGCTGGAGAGCAGCTGCCATTACTCCCGCGGAAAAAAAAGGAAGGTGCAGCTTTTCTTTTATCGAAGCAAAACCAAGCAAGTCAGGTGGTGCCGGCAGTGGTCAGTGGCCGTCAGTATGTGACGTTTAAGGTGAGGCTGCCCTTGATGTCCTTGAACTGGTCGCAGTCGAAGTCGGCCAGCAGCTTCTTGGTTCCGGTCCGGTACGGGAACAAGCTGATCTGGACCCTCACTCGACTGGACACCTTGATGTCGGGCACACTGGACGCACAACGAGACGGACGTCAACACACACTCACTGGTGACGCACAGGCGCTCGTGTCGTGATCACACACCTGAACTGGAACTCGTCGCGCAACAGACCGCTTCCATTCACCGTCATGCTGCAGTTGGTCAACGTTTCTTTGGAAGGATTCTTGAAGATCAGCTCCACCCGCGTGGGCTTGAGCAACCTCACATCACCCAACACCTGCAGCACATGACACACCAGTGACGCAACACACTTGACACACTAACACAAGAACGAACAACAACTAAAAACGATGACAGACGCACACACGAACAAGACGACACACAAACATGAATGATGACACACACATGTATACAACCAGGCACACACATGAAAGTTAACACACAACATGTGTGATGACATATGCTTGCACACACACACAAACATCTCACACATGTGAAAGATGACACAAATATGATCGATGACAACACACAGATAAAAGCGATGAGACGCACACACATCTAACGATAACACGCGTACATAAACAATGACACAAACACAAAAAATATGACACACTCACACACACACACTTATGTAACCCTTTATTCTCCACCACAAAAGATGACACAAACACAAACACAAACATATATAAAGACAAATGACAGATATAGAGACACAGACACACACACACACATATATACAATGACAAAACCACACACACCCCATGAAAGTTACACAAACATGTATGATGACATATGCATGCACACACACGTGAAAGATGACACAAATATGAACGATGACACACACTCACATTAAGATGACATGTTCACACACACAATTGACAACGACACAAACACAAAAACGGCAACATACTTAATCGATGAGAGAACGATAACGAACGCACATAAACAATGACACGAACACAAAAAATACGACACACACACACACAAGAAGGACGACACACACTATTAACAATAAAACACACACAAAACGATCAAACACAAAAACGGCAACATACTTAATCGATGAGAAAACGATAACACACGCACATAAACAATGACACAAATACAAAAAATAAGACACACACACACACAAGAAGGACGACACACACTATAAACAATATAACGCACGCAAAAACGATCAAACACAAAAAAAGATAACACTCGCACAATTTACTCTCCAAGGATGACACACACACACTTTTGAAACACAAACATGAACACACTCATGCATTATGATGACACATGTTCACACACACAATTGACAACGACACACACAATCAAATAGATAATGACGCATGCATATGACGACAAACACAATAACGATGACACACGCACACACATGAACCATGACACACACACAAAAAACGATGAAACACACACAAAAACGATGAAACACACACGCACATTTGAAGGACTATACAAAAAACGAAGGGTGACACACTAAGATGACACGTCTACACTCACAATCAGTCTCAGCGGGGGGTCCAGCAGCACCAGGTTATCCTCGGCCAGGTACGGCTCGTCAGGGATCAGTTTGTCGGTGGCGATGACCGACACCCTGATGTTGTCGAAGTCGGGCATGAGCGGGTGGTACACGGAGAACGGGACCTTGATGGGGACCTTCAGCTCTGTGGGTCACAACACACATCAGTCCTGCAGGGGGCGGTAGAGAGGAGCGACTCGCAACAAATATGGCCGCTCGTCAACGCGGTCCCGACCTCGGAGAAGCTGGTGCTGTAGTATACTAGAAGTTAGTATGCATCAGGATAGTGTACATACTAACTAGTACGCATTCTCCACAGATAGTATGTCTCAAATCAAATTCTGCTGCTACACACTAACAGGAAATGACTCGACAGCTTCTTCTTCTACTACTATTTAACGATGTTTCAACCAGCTGTAGGAACACTAGCGACACCTGCTGGCAGCACGTTTTGCAAGTTTGGAAAAAGCAATAAAGAAAAAATATGAGAATCTAAATAATCGCGAGATATTTAAGCTGGTATCAGCAGCGAAGACGTGTTTATCCTCCTACTGCTGCTGAAAACACACCTGTAAGTATATGAATATATATGCATTTATATATGATGTAACTTCCGTTTAGAACATCCCTAAGATGGCGGCGTTTAGGGTGGTTAGTGTCCATCGAACCATGCTCAGTTTTGTGGGCGTTTTAGTGATGATTTAGTGTGCATGGCGCACTAAACTTCGCATACTAAGAAGTGAGACGCACTTACGCACTAAAAATACTAACTTTGAGTACGCTAGTATGCGATTTGAGACACAGCGCGGGATCGCTCATGGAAACAGGAAGTGATGTCACCTGAAGTGTGTGGCGTCATAGCTCAGATGGACCTGCAGTCCAAGAGGTTGCAGGTTCAATCCCAGCTCCAGACTAGCTTGTGTCCCTGAGCAAGACACTTTACCCTGATTGCTGCTGATGGCAGACTTGGCGCGTGTGCAGCCTACTCCCATCAGTATGTGTGAATGACTGTCAAAGCGCTTTGTGACCCTGGTCTAGAAAGGCGCTATAGAAATAGAGATTATTATAAATTATACGTTTATCTCATGAGCAACAGACTAAGGTGTCACGTCCTCACAATGATGTGTCACTCAAAGCAACCGGGTTTAAACAAACATCTTTGTCAGAACACGCTTCGGGCTCTTTGTGTTGAAAGAGTTTTGGCAAAGATGGTTTCTACCCCGAGCTCGAGGCACATCCAGGGAGGTGGTACCTGTGCGGGGCAGCAGCTGGGCCTGCCGGTCCACCGCCTGGATGGTGGTCACCACGGTACCGTTGTACAACATGCCCTGGACTCGGATGTTGAGGGTCAGCGAGCGCGGCACCGTGTTGTCGGAGGTCAGCACCAGCATCAGATGGATGGCTCGCCCGTTCAGCAGCTTCGTCACCTGAAAAGGTCACGAGGTCACTAGCCGTTTTTTCTTCGCCAGACTCAAACAAATATGGCCGACACTCCCGGGGCCAGGTTTGGTAAGTCTTACATAAACGTTCATTTTCCCACACATTTGATGAGACACGAACCAAACACACCCACGTTAACCGTTTGAAACATAACCAGACATGAATGAAGGAACGAGGGAACTAGTTATACCAGTTTGTAATAGGAGAGGACTTGACTAGTTAATATGTTGCGATTCACTAGTTAACAAGTGAACATGTCTTCACTCACTAGTTCGCAAGTGAAAATGCGGTCGTTTACTAGTTAACGTATGAACATGTCTTCCTTAATCGTTAACATGTTACCATGTGAACATTTCTTCCACCACTACTGATCAAGTAAACATGTCAGGGTTTACTATTTAATAGGTGAACATGTGTGCCTGACTAGTTAACATGTTTTGGTTCACGAGTTAACAAGTCTCCCTTCATTAGTGATAGTTCACTAGTTAACACGTGAACATGTCTGCCTTGACTAGTAAACATGTTGTGGTTCACTAATTAACAAGTCTTCCTTTGCTAGCAATCAATCGAACATGTCTGCCTTGACTAGTTAACATGTTGTGGTTCACTAATTAACAAGTCTTCCTTCGCTAGTGATCAGTTGAACATGTCTGCCTTGACTAGTTACCATGTGAACATTTCTTCCACCACTACTGATCAAGTAAACATGTCAGGGTTTACTATTTAATAGGTGAACATGTGTTCCTTGACTAGTTAACATGTTGTGGTTCACAAGTTAACAAGTCTCCCTTTATTAGTGATAGTTCACTAGTTAACACGTGAACATGTCTGCCTTGACTAGTTAACATGTTGTGGTTCACTAATTAACACGTCTTCCTTTGCTAGTGATCAGTTGGACATGTCTGCCTTGACTAGTTAATATGTTGTGGTTCACTAATTAACAAGTCTTCCTTTGCTAGTGATCAGTTGAACATGTCTGCTTTGACTAGTTAACATGTTGTGGTTCACTAATTAACAAGTCTTCCTTTGCTAGTGATCAGTCGAACATGTCTGCCTTGACTAGTTAACATGTTGTGGTTCACTAATTAACAAGTCTTCCTTCGCTAGTGATCAATCGAACATGTCTGCCTTGACTAGTTAACATGTGAACTTTTCTTCCACCACTACTGATCAAGTAAACATGTCAGGGCTTACCAGTTAATAGGTGAACATGTCTGCCTTGCCTAGTTAACATGTTGTGGTTCGATAGTTATCAAGTCTTCCTTCGCTAGTGATCAAGTGAACATGTGGTGGTTCAATAGTTAACGAATGACCATGTCTGCCTTTAATAGCCAACATGTCTTTCTTCGCTAGTGATCAAGTAAACATGTCAGGGTTTACTAGTTAATAGGTGAACATGTCTGCCTTGACTAGTTAACATGTTGTGGTTCACTAATAACAAGTCTTCCTTTGCTAGTTATCAACTGAACATGTGGTGGTTCACTAGTTAACACGTCTTGGTTTTAAAGTTAACAAGGAAACATGTTTTCATTACTTAGTTAACAAGTGAACATGGTACAAACACATGGACACACATTCTAGAAAGATAAACAGATTATCTTAATGATCACATCAACATCTCACCTCTTCAAACTGCATGTTCAGCTCGTGTCTCCTCACAACTACGTCAGTTGTCTCACCCCCTGTAGTAGCCTCACCCCCTCCGCCTGTCTCACCCCCTGCAGTAGCCTCACCCCCTGCAGTAGCCTCACCCCCTGCAGTAGCCTCACCCCCTCCACCTGTCTCACCCCCTGTAGTAGCCTCACCCCCTCCAGCTGTCTCACCCCCTGTAGTAGCCTCACCCCCTCCAGCGGTCTCACCCCCTGTAGTAGCCTCCCCCTCTCCTTCTGTCTCACCCGTCCCCTCTTCCATCTCTTCCTCCTCCTCCTCCTCCCACTCCTCCCAATCTATGTACTCCAGGGTCAGGGCGTATTCAAACACCTTCCGCTCTTTTTCAGACCCTGTCAGGAGACAACAGTCTGGAGTGAGATTCAAGGGTTTCTTCTTTCAACGAACGTTGAACACATGGCTACGTTTAAAAAAAAAACATCTGGGGTTTGAGAAATTTGCTTCCCTTTGTTTTGACCGGACGCCATCTTTGTTGTGTGACTGACCTTCAGTGTGTTTGTAAAGGTCAGTGAGGTCCACTCTCTTGTCCTCGCCCACTGCCTTGGTGGAGATGCTCTGACCGACTCTCTTGGTGTCGGAGAAGATCTTCTTTTTCTCCCAGTTGTCGAGGACCTGGAAAGAAGACCGAGGTTCAGGTGAGGGCGGCGAGGAAGAGGGCGAGGACATGCAGCGTCTCCCACCAGCCAGTCCACACAGTCGGCGTTGACCTCGGCGAAAACAAACGGAACATCGTACATGAGGTCAACCCTGCCCTTCAGGATGGCCTTGACCGACGCTGGCCCGAGACAGAAGAGACCTGCAGCATAACCAAGGGTTTCAATGTTCAAACCTTGAATTATTTTATTATTGAAGAGGTATTTACGCATTTTATTTAAATGACTACATTTAATTATTTGCATATTGAAAAGTAGTTTTTTTTAAATGCATTTATTCCTATAGTTAAAATAGAATTACAATATAAACATTTTGAAAATGTATTATTGGATTTAGAATTTTAAACTCCATGTGTGAAAAAAATGTGTAAAAACATTAAGTTTTAAGTTTTAATTTAAAAGGCTACGGATTTAAAAATGTTATATTCAGAAAATGTTTTTTCATGATTATTAACTTTGAAGACATTTCAATTACTCAATACAGTTAGTAAATGAAAACAAAACAAGAAATTCAACTGTTCAACAGAGAACTTTAGATAATTGAAAACATTTTTAAAAATCATAATCGTTTCTTATATTTCAATTAGAAAATAAAAACTCCACCATTTAATATTATGACGCTGATATACTTCAATATTTGACCAGCAAACAGGATCTTTCTTTTTGTTCAAATGCCACGGAAACTCTGATACGAAACAAATACTACCTCGGCTGTAAAGTTCTTCTATGTTGTGAAGGTGAAGCACAGGAAGTACACAAGCGTCTCTCAACTGTTCTCAGTTCAAAGGATCATATTTGTCATCAGGTGAAACAAAAACAAGGCTTTTTCTTCTATGTAGCCATTAGCATGATGCTCTCTTTTTACATTTCATTTGTTTTCATAGTTTTATGGATTATATTTCATCAAAATAATTAAATAAAATGAAAGTATCCAATATTTAAATTGTCAAATATTTGCAATTAGCAGTCATTACGTCCTACGCAGCTAAAGGAACAATGAAATCTCCTGAGATCCCGGTGATGACTGAGCACGAGAGGATACAGTGACTCCAGCAGCTTTTAAAGCTGATGTTTGGACATATTTTGGTTTGAAAACAAATGAAAGCAGTTACGACTTCGTCAAGAGTCATGTGGTCTGTAAATACTACAACACCAGAGTCAAGTACTCAACAATACTAGACATATATACTTGTTACTTCACTATTACGATATATCGTATTGTTAACCCTGTATCGTGACGTGACTGGAACACCTTCGAACATTGCAGCTAGCAGGTGCCATTCATGCTTGAATGTCCGAGGATGGATGAAGGCGACCATTGAAGGTTCTGGTCTCAAGGACAGACGCAACGTTCACCTCCACTCGACTCCTGCGGTGTCGCGTCCAGCACCTGCCATCCGTCAAATTCTCCGCCGTCATCGAGGTCCTCCCTCTTCATCCAGGCCTCCACCCACACGTGGAAGTTCCTGACGGACGACAGAGTTGTGCGACCGTGTAGAGTTGCCGGTGTGAGCGAGGGTTACACACTGTTGTGGACTCACCAGATGCTGTCGTGGGATTTGATCTCCCGGTTTCTGTCGATGCTGTGGAACGAGTCGATTAAGAGGTTCCCGTCGGTGTCGTGGGCCGACGCGAAGTTGGTCACGACACGACACGGAATCCCGAGGAGCCGCATGACTGCAGAGAGTCCGACCATCAGGGAGAGCAGACGACAGTTGTGGAGCAGTTAGCTAACGTGCTAACAAAGCTATCAACGTCAACAGTATGGAAGTAGATCGGTGTCATCAGGATATTGAGTGGATTTAACGTTAAAAAAATGCTTAGAAAAACAAGATTTCAATCATTTTTTTATTAGTCAATAATTTTGATATTGAAAGTTTGAATTATTTTATTTTATTCATAATTCAATTTTTAAAAGTCGAATATTTTCATGATCAATTTGCTTTTAGCAAATAGAGTTCGATACATTAAATAAATACATTTTCAAAATTCTATATTTTTTATTCCAGCAGTATTAAACCGATTTGCTTGTATTAAATCTAAAAGATAAATATGTAAAAGAGAATTTATAAAATACATTTTTAATAATTGAAACTAGAATAGTAAACTATATGTAAAAAAACACATACATTTTAAATATTTTAAAGCCTTTTGAATACAGTATAAAAACATTGGCACTATGATGACAATTTAATATAGAATTTAAAAAGCTACAATTGAAAAAATATTAAATTTAGAAATTTAATTCTTGAATTGTTAGAATTAAAATATCAAAAGCTCTATGTGTAACGTTTTTTTTTAAAAATATTCTTAGCCTTTGAAACTCAACATTAAACGTATTTTTTGATCCCAACACTTGCATATATTGAATTAAAAATATATATTTTTGTTAGAAAATCAAATTTTAAAAATCTTTTGAAAATATTCACAGCCCTTAAAATTCAGCATTATTACAACAACATATTACAACAACATTTCTATATTGAATATCTAAGGCTATGAACCGAAAAACAATTCAAAACATTTATTTTTTCTATTCAACCTTTCAGTAAATTCACTAATTTTAAATGAACACTATTCAATAATAGAGGGTTTAGTATAGTTGGTTTGTGCATCCATCCATGCATCCATCCATGCATCCATCCATCCATCCATCCATGCATCCATGCATCCATCCATCCATGCATGCATCCATCCATGCATGCATCCATGCATCCATCCATGCATGCATCCATCCATCCATGCATCCATGCATCCATGCATGCATCCATGCATCCATCCATCCATGCATGCATCCATGCATCCATCCATGCATCCATTCATCCATCCATCCATCCATGCATCCATGCATGCATCCATGCATCCATCCATCCATGCATGCATCCATGCATCCATCCATGCATCCATCCATGCATCCATCCATCCATGCATGCATCCATGCATGCATCCATCCATCCATGCATGCATCCATCCATGCATCCATGCATCCATGCATGCATCCATGCATCCATCCATCCATGCATGCATCCATGCATCCATCCATGCATCCATTCATCCATCCATCCATGCATGCATCCATGCATCCATCCATCCATGCATGCATCCATCCATGCATCCATCCATCCATCCATGCATCCATGCATCCATGCATCCATGCATCCATGCATCCATGCAGCCATCCATCCATGCATCCATGTATCCGTCCATCCATCCATCCATCAATCCATGCATCATGCATCCATGCATCCATGTATCCGTCCATCCATCCATCCATCAATCCATGCATCATGCATCCATCCATCCATGCATCCATCCTTCCATCCATCCATCCATGCATCCATGCATGCATCCATTCATGCATCCATCCTTCCATGCATCCATCCTTCCATCCATGCATCCATGCATCCATGCATCCATGCATCCATGCATCCATGCATGCATCCATGCATCCATCCATTCATCCATCCATCCATCCATGCATCCATGCATGCATCCATGCATCCATCCATCCATGCATGCATCCATCCATGCATGCATCCATCCATCCATCCATCCATGCATCCATCCATGCATCCATGCATCCATGCATCCATGTATCCGTCCATCCATCCATCCATCAATCCATCAATCCATGCATCATGCATCCATCCATCCATGCATCCATCCTTCCATCCATCCATCCATGCATCCATGCATCCATGCATGCATCCATTCATGCATCCATCCTTCCATGCATCCATGCATCCATGCATCCATCCTTCCATGCATCCATGCATCCATCCATCCATGCATCCGTCCATCCATCAATCCATGCATCATGCATGCATCCATCCTTCCATCCATCCATCCATGCATCCATCCATGCATCCATCCATCCATGCATCCATCCATCCATGCATCCATGCATCCATGCATCCATCCATCCATCCATGCATCCATGCATCCATGCATCCATGCATCCATCCTTCCATCCATCCATGCATCCATGAATCCATGCATCCATGCATCAATCCATCCATGCATCCATGCATCCATCCATCCATCCATGCATCCATCCATCCATCCATCCATCCATGCATCCATGCATCCATGCATCCATGCATCCATGCATCCATCCATCCATGCATCCGTCCATCCATCCATCCATCCAAAGTTTAAAGTTGTGATGGTTTATAAAGGGTTAAAACTCTCCAAACACACGTTCATCAAACTAACATCACGACGAGGAGAACCTTCTCGTACCTGTACACATGACGCCGGCGAAGACCCAGCACTGCCCGTACTTCACAGGCGCTCCGGTGTTGTACCAGCGGTTGAGGATGGGGCCGCTTCCGGTCCAGTGGGTCGGTCGTTTCCCTGCGGCGTACGACCCGCCCCACCGGCCCTCCAGAACCCCATTGTCGTCAAAATCGTTGACCTTTCGAAGAGGAACAAAATCATCATCCTTGACAAGGGATACAACAAACACATTTGTTTTCGGGCCTCTGGGTCACCTTGACCCCGAGATAACACGAGGGTTCACACATTTTCAAGTCTCAATATAAGTTGTATCAGTGTTTGTTTGAGTTATTGTGCTTTTCACACAAAACTATTTGATGAAAAATGTTAAATTTTTTTTTAAAAAAAAGCATTTTAAAATAATTTATTTCATATTGACATGTTAGTTTATAGTTGTTAAATTATTTATATTTAGGATAGTTAAATTAAATTAATGTAATACGAGATGAAAAACTTACGCTTAGCTTAGCTTATTTTGTTTAGCTTGACGGCCCCTTACAATGATTAGATAAATAGTGATATACCGTGATACTGTAGTAACATGGATATATTTATAGTACTGTCGAGTACTTGACCACATGCCCCGTAACTGCTTTCATTTGTTTTAAAACCAAAATATGTCCAAACATCAGCTTTAAAAGCTGCTGGGGTGCTACATTTGCTAACAGTGCTAGCTGCTAACAATGCTAGCTGCTAACAGTGCTAGCTGCTAACAGTGCTAGCTGCTAACAGTGCTAGCTGCAGTGTCAGGAAACTAACTTTACAAACACTTTGTTCACATTGAAGATGAGAATGTGAATCGTGTAGATCTTCAGAGTCGGATGTGGAGTCTGGTGTGTAGACGCGACACGAGCAGCTCACCATGGCGCTGATGATCCGGCCGACGTAGGAGGCAGAGCAGCGCGACTTCACATCCTCCACTTCATCCTTCTGGAAGTGCCGGCTCTGGTCCAACATCTTCAGGCAAATCTTCGGCATTTTCTCCTCAAACTACCGGAGAAAGAAAAGAGACTTTAATCAATACACATTTTTACAGAAACCGTTTGGTGTGTGTATTTGTAAGTATATTTGTGTGTACAATTGTATACAAATGTGTGTCATGGTGTGTGACTTTATGTATATGTGTGTGTGTATGTGTATACATGAAAGTCCCTTAAGAGAGTGCGTGTGTGTGAGTAAGTGTAGGTATATTTGTGTGCTTCAGTCTCTGTGTACATTAGTGTTTGAATTTTCTTATGTGTGTAATTGTTTGTCCGTGCAAGTGTGTGTGTGCATGTGTATATACATGTAAAAACTTGTGTGTTCGGGCTTGAAATAATCAATGTATATGTGTGTGTGTGTGTGCCTTTGTTTGTGTGTCAATGTGGGTGTGCGTGCATGTGTATAATGTTTGTGGTAAAACATGTGTGTGTGTTTGTACATGTGTACGAGTCTCTATATAATTTTGTAATAACCTATGTGTGTGTGTGCGTGCTTGGGCTTGAATACATGTGTGTATAAATGTGTTTGTATGCGTGTGTGCATGTGTGTGTAAATGTGTTTGTATGTGTGTGTGCATGTGTGTGTAAATGTGTTTGTATTGGTGTGTGCAAGTGTGTATAAATGTGTTTGTATGTGTGTGTGTATGTGTGTGTAAATGTGTTTGTATTGGTGTGTGCAAGTGTATATAAATGTGTTTGTATGTGTGTGTGTATGTGTGTGTAAATGTGTTTGTATTGGTGTGTGCAAGTGTGTATACATGTGTTTGTATGTGTGTGTGTATGTGTTTGTATGTGTGTGTAAATGTGTTTGTATGTGTGTATAAATGTGTTTGTATGTGTGTGTGCATGCGTGTTTGCATGTGTTTGTATGTGTGTGTTCATGTGTGCGTTCATGTGTGTATAAATGTGTTTGTATGTATGTGTGCATGTGTTTGTATGTGTGTGTGCATGTGTGTATAAATGTGTATGCATGTGTGTACAGGGCAGGCCTACATTACCTGAAGGCATCAACAACACTTCACCTGACCAAAGTCCCATTCTGTCGTCGCGATGTAATTATTGCTTCCACAGTAGATGATGCCTTGCTCGTTCATCACGTACTCCTGCCTCTCCTCCTCCTTCGGCATGAACACGGAGTCGTCTGCAGGGAAGGTCGGAGGTCAAGACTCGGACCGGCGTGAAGACGGAGAAAGAACCTACCGCCGCACCACGGGTTGAACAGAAGCACCAGCGTCCCGATCTCCTCGCTCTTGCCCTTGTACTCCACCGTCAGCGTGTACGACCCGATCGGTGCCTTCACGGACGGCGTGATGTTCACGACCAGAGTCTTGAACACGCCGACGCCCTGACTCACGGTCCACTTCGCCTGCGCATTCGGCGAGGCCTGGTTCTTGTCGGGGACGCCGAAGCAGGCTTTGGTCCCGTCCTCCTCGGCGGCGTGGTTTCCTGGGAGAGCGAGAGACGTCAGGAGGGTAAGAGGAGCCACTTGGACGGAGTGAGTCTCACCGGTACGGGCCACCATGTTGAACGTGTCGAAGGCCAAGTTGTAGGGCGTCGCGACCCCCAGGGTGACCTTGAAGGGCTGACCGCGCCTCACCAGCAGGTTGTCGGTGCAGATCTCGCAGGTGTGGTGCTCGGTGTTGTTGGCCTCAACGTGGAGGTCCACCTCTGTGAAGACTGTCACACGGACCCACGCCACCACCCCTGTGAGTCTAGAGCAACCATCGCTGCACTAATGGCTACAGTTATAACTTAAAATATCCATCTCCTACAATCACTATTTACGCTTTAAGTTCTACTTCAAAATACTACTACCTCTTCTATCGCCAGATATTTCCACATTTCTATAAACGGGAACAAATACTCGTAGTACAAACTAATACACCTTTATACCAGTACTGCAACCAACAATACAATTACAACTTAAAATACTACTACAGCGATTACAACTTTAGTACTGTTACTACAAAATATGCTCTTGGGAAGACGGATGGATGGATGCAAGTATGGATGAAAGTACGAATGATAGATGGATGGACAGAAATATGGATGGATGGATAGATGATAGAAAGATGATGGATTGATTGGCTAGATGAATAGAAAGATGGATGGAAGGATGACAGAAAGATGGATGAATAGAAAGATAAGTGGATGGATAGAGGGATGGATGGAAGGATGACAGAGAAAGATGGATGAATAGAAAGATAAGTTGATGGATAGACAGACGGATCGAAGGATGACAGAAAGATGGATGAATAGAATGATAAGTGGATGGATAGAGGGATGGATGGAAGGATGACAGAAAGATGGATGAATAGAAAGATAAGTGGATGGATAGAGGGATGGATGGTAGGATGACAGAAAGATGGATGAATAGAAAGATAAGTGGATGGATAGAGGGATGGATGGTAGGATGACAGAAAGATGGATGAAGATAAAGATAAATGGATGGATAGTGGGATGGATGGTAGGATGACAGAGGAAGATGGATGAATAGAAAAATAAATGGATGGATAGAGGGATGGATGGTAGGATGACAGAGGAAGATGGATGAATAGAAAAATAAATGGATGGATAGAGGGATGGAAGGATGGCAGAAAGATGGATGAAGATAAAGATAAATGGAAGGTTAGAGGGATGGATTGAAGGATGACAGAAAGATGGATGAATATAAAGATAAGTGGATGGATAGAGGGATGATGGAAGGATGACAGAAAGATGACATCACTGCTGATACAACTACACCAGTGTATTTCTAACAGATACACAACACGTAGAAAAAGGTCGACAGTGACTCATCAGACACTTCACTGACACGCCTGACTGATCATGTGACCTGCTGCGACCTGTGAACTGTAACAAGATCAAATCTGACCTGAATTAACCTGACAATAACAATAACAATCGCGGAAGGATTTGAACGACAAGTGTATTGCAATAGTAATTAACTGAAGCTAATATTTTAGTAAAATAAAGATTTTTTACAAAGTATTTGTAGTATATTGCGTTGAAAGTAGCAGTACCACAAATGCATGTATTTGTAGTAGAATGCGTGGTTATATATTATACACGAGTCAAAAACAAGAAGTCAGAGTTGAGAACAGTCGAACAGTAGATGTAGTGATGTATGTTGCGTTGATAGTCACAGTACCACAAATGCATGAATTTGTAGTAGAATGCGTAGTTATACTACTTCATAGAGTTGTATAAAAGAATTAAGAATCAAATGACTATTTTTACAAGTTCTTATATAAGTAGTTGCAATGGTACACCAGTATTAGAGACACTAGTAAAATACTGTTATATCAGACATTTTTTTAGAAGAGCAATTGTTCTTATTCAAGTATTGTATATACATGTAACTGTAGTAAGTACTTCTTTGTGAAAAGGAACAAGTAGTAAAATATGCAGTAAAGTTAAAAAATACAGGTATTTTGATTAAAGTATTAGTTTTACAAGTAACTGTTTTATAGCATATATGTAGTAAAGTAGCAGAACCACAAATGCATGCAGTTTTTAGATATACTACTACATATAATTGTATAAAGAAACGAGAATCAAATGAGAAATTTTACAAGTTCTAATATAAGTAGTTGCAATGGTACACCGGTATTAGAAATACTAGAAGACTATTTTTATAGTCAGACATGAGAATAAACAATAGCCCTTGAAATAGTTATTGTAGTAATACTCCTGGAAAACAAAAGTAGTGTTGCTGTAGTACTGTAGTACTGGTAATATTCATAGTTGTAAGTAAGTAAAGGTTATTTGTAAAGCGGCTTAGTAGTAACATCAATACTATCAAAGGAGGTAAATATGGTACAGTAGTGGTTACTAACTAGTTACTAGTCAACCAAGTGGAGCTGCTGAACTTGAGGTGTTGAGGCTGAGGTTGTGTGCGCTCAATCAGATTCCTGGAAAATTACCTGTAAACACTATACGATCCAAAAGCATAATCAAAATAACTTCACAGTAATCATTAAGGCAGGTTTGTCCGGTTCCCTGGTTATCGCTCTCAGCTCCAGGCAGAAGTAGAGATTGATTTGATTGATTCAACGCCAGCGTTCCTCTGCAGCTTTTCATCAAAATAAGATTTAAATTAAACGTTCAGATGAACAGGTTTTCATAACATTCTGATCTGTATTTGCTCGTCTTTATTTATTTATTATTATTTTATTTATTATAAAACCATATATACATATATTTTATATTCAGACACTGTTGTAGTCAAAGAAATGGATGTAAATAGGATTTGTAGTAATAATCCTGGAGCTCAGCAGTAGTACTAGTTGTTACGGAAGTTGCAGTATTATTAGTGGATGATGTAGCATTTAGCAGTATAGTTAACAAAATAAGGTATTTTGACAAAAGTTGTAGTTTTACTAGTACATTTTTTTTATAAACATCGGGTTTTGCTGTAGTTGTGTTAATAGTATTATGTTGTTTTAATAGAAGTACTGGTACAGCAGAAATGATTTATAAAGCACATAGGTAGTAGTTTCAGTCGTAGTAGTACTTATCGTCAAAAACTAGAATTGAAGAATTGAACATGCATGTATTTCCCGTAGATAAATAGTAGATATACTGTTTATTCAGACACTGTTGTAGTCAAATAAATATGTGTAAAAAAGTATTTGTAGTAAAAATCCTGGAGCTCATCAGTAGTACTAGTTGTTACGGAAGTTGCAGTATTATTAGTAGATGATGGAGCATTTAAGTCAAATATTTAAACTTGTAGGAGAAGTTGTAATGACTTAATGAATAATCAAGTGGAGTAGTAACACTAATAGTATCATGTTTGTTCACCAGTTTTTGAAGTAGGAACAGGTGTCAGTACTTGCTGCAAGAGTGAGTTGCAGTTTAACATAAGTGCAGTACTGGTACTTAAAATGAAAGTGAACTGGATAAAAACAGATTTTGAAGTTGTACTTTCTCGTTTTTCTAAAGTAGAAACCAGTATTTTTCGTTATCTAGATGAGTACATCAGTACTTTCAGTGGTATTAGTATGAGAGTACTTTCAGGTACTAACAATAACAACATAAAACAACAAGCTATGAAGCATGACTCGCACGGATGACATCATCAACGAGCACCCAGACTAGACCAGCCGAGCTGATGGACTCACCGGGCTGCACCTCGGGGGCGGCCATCTTTCTCCGGGCGCAGGAAGTCAGTGAGGCGATAAGTTGCAGCTGCAGCGACGACTGACAGGTGCGTGAGCATGAGGCAGGGTAGACCTGCGGAGAAGCCCAACCCTCCACCTGAGTCAGACGCCCGGAGGTTTAACTGTTTGATAGCAGATCCTTCTGGTCTCCATGAGATCCTGGCAGAGTCTCAATTCAAACCACAGCTCAGAGGCAAACAGGAAGTGGTGGAAAAGTTTGGTAACTTACCAGCTCAGCACAAAGCAGAAGTTCTGGGAACTGAAACCTGCTGATGTAGCCGAGGCGCTGCGGCACACAGGTGTGGTATAGACAAGGAAGTCGTACTTCACACTCAGACTAGTGGTATGAGTACGACACTTGAATTTTTTTTTTTAAAGTCCTTTATAGATTGTTTTTGGGTTTGCTTTCATATCATGTTTCATTTGTATTATAGTTCCTTTAAGGAGATATCTAGAGCGATTCATAAAGTTCATCTATCTATCTATATTTACTCTGCAGCTTAAGGAACGAATACAATAAATCCAGCAAGATTTGGCGGTGACTGAGGACGAGAGGATACTGTCGACTCCAGCAGCTTTTAAAGCTGTTGTTTGGACATATTTTGGTTTGAAAACGAATGAAAGCAGTTACGACTTCATGTCATGTGGTCTGTAAATTCTGTAACACCAGAGTCAAGTACTCGACAATACTACACAAACATCCTTGATACTACAGTATCACAATATATCGTATCTTTACCCATATATTGTATCAACAGATTCTTGCCAATACACATCACTAAATCAAACCATGGCTCTTTTGAAGCTGCATCCTTAACGAGAAAAGCACTTTGACAGCACATACCTCCCCCTAGGTGCTTGTTTGACACAACCCATGTTTGAAGTATTGTATCCGTCACGGAATAAAACATGACTTTGACTGAACAACCTGACTGAATACAGCAGTGGTCGGGGACGGCGGTTGTGTTTATTTCCATCTAAGTACCGAGAGAACTTCTCAAAGCTTTCGGGGATTTGATGACGCGCGGTGACAAACCTCGATGTTTCGCAGCAGACTGGGTGTGGTTATGGTTAACAAGATTTCATCTTCAGATAAACGGAACGTTTTTCAGTGGGCGGGGCTTAAGATCATTTTCTCATGTAAATATTTCAATGAAAAGATAGTTTTGTACAAACACTGATGATACAATAGAGTCGAACATCTATTTACGACTTACATCAACACTTTAGTTGAACTTTAATCTAATTCAACACAATTACACGGATCCAACACACGGGAGGAGCCAGAAATCAATATATCAATCTTAGGTAATGCAGTTATTTCAAAATTATTTCTTACCGTTATTCAGAAATCAAGTCGTAATGTCAAGACTTCATTCACATTTAGGACGTTATTCAGTAGTTGTAAATAATATAGGGTCAAGGTCAAGAAGGAATCATAGTCTCACCAACGTGTCCTGGGTCTGCCCCGAGGTCTCCTCCCAGTCGGACACGCTCTTGAACGACTGAGCTCTTCACAACATCTCAGAGCAAAGGTCCAGTTTGAGATTTGAACCTGTTCTTTGGGTCAATCGTCACCGAAGACAGTAGGAGCTTGAAAAGAGAAGTTTATCTCGTTCTTCACCTCTACAGACGACACCTCGTGATAAAAACGATTAAAAAATAACTTTCATTAGCCTTGATTTTAAAATGTTGATTTACATTTTAAAAACCAACTAGAAAATACAAGTGAAGTTTAATATACATTTTAATGTCTTTGATGCTTGTCGTCGAAACACTTGGTTACATTATTTTACCAAGTTATCTTCAGCTTCGAGTGTCGCAAACGTACACAATGGATCTTAATGTGAAAAAAAAAAAACACGGTCGACTATCTTTAGACTCGTCTGGCAGCTTCTGTGTTGAAATCCTCCCATTAAAAAAAACAAAAAAACAACCTTCCATGACGATGCAGAGCAGAAGTAAAAGACACCTGTGGGTGGAGGTGGGTTGGGATTTTCATGTATGGTTGTGAAGCTTATCGAGCTCAACATCTGTTCTTTCAACATCGTTGAGTGACAGGCAAAGAAAACAGTGTTGTTTGTGTTGGTGAGACGCCAAAGACATAATTACACAAATGAAACAAGATAAATGACATATAAAAATATTCCCATACGGTACGCAACCAGACTTGCACAGACACGACTGCCCTTTATTGCGGAACATATAAGATATTGGCTGTGATAAACACTCACGCACACACTAGCTCTGCTGGTGAATGAGGTCTGTGGCTTTCTGCAGGTTGTGATCGACGGCGCTTTCCAGAAACTGCACCCAGGTCAGCTCGGGTTCCCCGCAGACGTGACTCGACCTACAGGGACGAGAGCAGGTGGTGAACGTCACATGATCGGTTCTTTGTCAGAGACGCTTCACTATAGGTTTAGAAAACATTTACAGATGAGCAGGAGAGAGGAATTAGGTCGAGTCAGACGGTGTTGAATCAAGATTTATCTTGTAGGTGTGTCGGGGAAAATATTTGGCCTCGACTCACCTCAACAGTCGAGTCGTCGAGCTTGTTTTCACGACGACAAGACTAACTATCTTCAGTCAACTGTTTGGAGTCGTTTGACACGATCTATAATCAAACACGTCTGAGTTTCTCTCAAAGGTTTTTTTCTTCAGGCATTCAAAGATTTTTTTTTAAATCAATACCGTATTGATATTCAACATAATTTATTATAGTTTATAGTTCAATAACAATTATAATTTTTTTTAATTAAAATGTAACTATTTATTTACAATTTCAATTAAATTAATATCAGCGTTTGTTCATTTTTTGTGTTGCAATTAAAGTGGAAGTCCACAGTAATTACCTACTATGAAGCTGTAGGACAATGAAATTCCTGCGAGATCCCAGCTAAGGACGAGAGGATACATCGACTCCAGCAGCTTTTTAAAGCTGATGTTTGGACATATTTTGATTTGAAAACAAATGAAAGCAGTTACGACTTCGTCAAGAGTCATGTGGTCTGTAAATTCTGCAACACCAGAGTCAAGTACTCGACAATACTACACACATGTCCTTGTTACTGCAGTATCATGATATATAACGATATATTGTATAGCTGCCCCTGTATCGTATCACCAGATTCTTGACAGTACACACACCTTAAAAGTACCATAAACTACAGTGTGACGTAGACGATTTGTTCAGTATTTGTAAGTTATAATGAGTAAAATGGTAAAGTTGTGCCTTATAGTCGCCTTCTGCAGCTTCTCTATTCTGGTACTGCATAATTAAATATAATGTAACAAGCGGTATTGTCATTGTTAACATTGTTACAAGACAAGGCAACAACAAAACAACTTCAACTCAACCACAGAGACCAGTGGGAGGCACTAACTACCACACCCAACTTACTTATGTTGGCTCCGAAACAGTGAACTCCCAAGATGCCTTTCGACACACCTTTATTTACTGACTGCTGATTGGTCGCTACAACAACGTTTACCTTACCTTACCTTATTTAAATTCAAGGTCTGCGTTTCGATGTCAACTGCAGTTTTCGGTTGGCTGGGCGGCAAAGCATCATGGGAGCTTTTTCAGATAACCTTATAAACCTTATAAAGTGAGTTTGAAAGTTCACATCAATGTTGAATGAACGCGCGACCAAAAGTTGATCCCCCGCATTAAACGAGGGATCAACGTTTACAAGTCAAATTTAATACTGTATATATTTTTAATTTCTTGCGATTGAGAACCGGCTCCTGCACTCACAGGTGACGCCAACATGTCGGCATTTCTTCTCTTGAACGAAGCTGAACTCTTGTTCACGGAGACAAACTCCTGAACCGATGACTTATCCGAGGACGAGTACATTTGAACCCACTGGTAGTTTTTTTCGATGATTTAGAATTTAAATTCATCAAAGGTGGTTCTACGTGGGTTCGGTTGTCTATTGTGAACCCAACGACTTGTGTGTGAAAAGAACACCTGAGTTGACGCTCCCACGTACTAAACAGGTGTGTGGTTGTCTTCAGGCGCCGAGTTTTCTGCTTTGTTCTCTCTGGCTCCATTTCAACTTTATAACTTCTACTAGTTAAAATATATACTCAATACTAGTCGACGCTCACATAATAAACGCATGTAAAATCTTCATCTATAAAGGATTGTTTATCTTAATTAAACGCATTCAAAACAAGTTTTCATTCCAACTGAACCATTGCCTATTCACAGACTAGGTTAATCTAATCTAATCTGATCTACTTTTGAGTTCACGAGTGTGAGTAAGATTTAATTTTGTTATTTTGTACAACGATCCCAGGTGAGTCAGACGAAGGCAGTTGAGAAGTAAACTGACGCTCGTCCACAAACGTTAGTGTTGACCTGCTCCAGAACCCACCTGGTGATCCCCAGGACCTTCTTCAGGACCGCGCCCAGTTTAGAGATCTGCAACATAAAAAGATAAATAAACAGTCTCGCTCTGGCAGAGGAGTCACTCGGAGGCTGTGCCAGCGAGACAGGTTTTAATCTCACCAAAGGAACATTTAATCACAGCTGGCCTGAGTTGTTGTTTTGACAGCTTTTGAGCCAGAACACCGATAAATGAATCCTTCAGAGAACAGAGAACGAGTGAGGTGGAGACGGTTGTGCTGATGGCTACAGGGCAAATTGGAAACTGTTTGAACTGTTCTGGTAAAATCTGTCTCATCTGTTCAAAGCCTGACCGAAGACGCCAAGAGTCCCGGATCGTGGCCATTTAATTGATTTTAACATGCAAATATTCACACGTTTGTTCATTATTTGATGGAATTAAACTCCTGGCCAGTAGGTGGCAGCAGTCATTACGTTCTCTGCGGCTAAATAACAATGAAAGACACCGGCGATGACTGAGTATGAGAGGATACAGGAGATGTTCAAACATATTTTCTTTTCAAAACAAAAAGAAGTTAAGACTTGTCAAGAGTCATGTGGTCTGTAAATTCTGCAAAACCAGAGTCAAGTACTGGACAATACTACACATATATACTTGTTACTACAGTATCACGATACATCGTATCATTGACCCTGTATCATCATACTTGTAGTATGGTCAATTCTTGCTAATGCACATCCCTACAGAGAAGGGCTTTGTCTTCTGGCTCAGCTCTTTCCCTGACAGATCAATGGTCTGTATTGACCTGTAATAATAGGTTCAGTCACAGCTGGTGTCGTGGTTCGTTACTTACGTTGCTCTCCACGCCGCTGTATTCCATGGGTGGGTAGAGACACAAGGCCAGGTCGTCCACCCTGAGTCACAAGAGAGGAGGTTTTCATTAGCTCTCGAAGTTAAAGAGGAAATCACACCAAAAAAACATTGAATACGAATTATGAGGTTCATGAGAGTTGTTATGACAGACAAGGGTGTTTTAAGGTGACCTCACTTTGTTGTGCGACGTTACTCGTGGTGTTGACTTATAGAAACCAGCTTCTCTGGAGCTTTTGTGGGATTGACTGAGGATTTAGTCTGCAACTGTAAGTCATGATTCAGGAACTCCAGTCTCTGTTGACCTGATCTGACGCATCAGGACAAAACACTAGACACTTTTGATCCGAAAGGAGTCGGTAAATGCTCAATGTTGTTCAGTTTAGACAAGAAGTTTATATGTGCATCGGAATATTGAATGGTTAAATTTAATTTTTTTTTATTTTTTTATTTTTAAGCATTGAATTATTTGTTTTAATAATTTAAATTGAATAATTGTTACATTGAAGTTTGAATTTCTTTTTATTAAATAATTTAATGTAATTTAAAAAATAATGTGTTTTTTTTTCTACACCTAGTTTAATATTGATATTCAAGTTATATATATCATCTTTTTTTTTTAAAATTAAATTAATAATAATAATTCAACGTTTAAGAATACACATTATTGAATTCAATTATTCAACCTTTAAAAAAAAAAAGGATGGAATTCAAATACTTAAAAATAATTATTTTAAATTTTAAGTTCAACCATCCAATCCAATGACATTGAAACACTTCAATAGTGTTTTGCTGGCTTGACTCAATTGATCCAATTATTTAATCCTCAATAATGACTCGCTGTCATGATGCTTTGGGGCAAGGTCGCCCCCTAGTGGCCTGTTAACGTTCTTCCTCATATCTGCAAGGCTTTATTACTAATAAGCACTGTGTGTGTGCGTGTGTGTGTGTGTGCACGTGTGCATGTGTGTGCACGTGTGTGTGCGTGTGCATGTGTGTGCACGTGTGTGTGTGTGTGCACGTGTGCATGCGCTGACCCGGGACTGATGTCTTTGGTGATGTCTGCCAGGTCGTCCAGCTGCGCCAGGTTCTGCGGCGTGCTCACGTCAGCGTTGTTCTTGACGGCCGACATCAGCTTCTTCAAGCAGGCGGCCGCCGTCTTCATGAGGCCCTGACACGGAGCGATGACGTCGCGGTCCTTCTCCGACCAGTACGTGTCCTGGTTCCCTCGCTGCTCCAGATCTCCGGCGCTGTCGTCCAGCACGTCACTGAAGGGGTCGCTGACCTCTGACAGCGCCTGAGCCGCCAGACGAAACAAAGTGACGATATTTGTCGTTTCATCTACTGGCACGTCGTGAAGATGGTGTACGAGGCACCGCACTGACCTCCTGCATCTCCTCCAGAGCGTCTTTGACGACTCCCACGTGGTTGGACAGAAGCACGAGCAGGGCAGCTTTGTTGTCTGTCAGACACACAAATGTTTTTTATTATTTACTATTATTATATCAAGGAATTCATCGAAACTGTTCTTTTGAAAATAAAATGTTTTTAGGGTTTATTGCATTCGTCAACAGGGTTGTTTGGTGATGACAGCATAGAATGAATAGAATGAAATGCATATAGATTAAATAAAAGGATATTAATTAAATACAATTAAAAGGCTACATTACATGACATTTTGCATATTAAAATATTTAATTTATTATAAATATAATTTTATTAACTACACTTAATTGAATAATATTCATTAGAAACAGGTGATGTTACGCTGATAAAATCAGAAATGTTTTTAAACATTTGAAAACAACATCACAGGGAGCTGTGACGTTGGAGTCCACCAGAGGGCGTCCTTTAGCAGAAGACGTGAAGACTTTAGTTGATTCACAGTTTATTCGAGTGGACACGAGACAGGTTTAACTGCCTATGATTACCAGAATAACAAAAGATTAATCTTGTTTTTTTAATGTTTAGTTTGAGATGTGATCATGTGACAGAATTGAAGAAGCCGATGACGCACAAAACAAAGTCAAGTTAAGAATGAGATCAACTAAAGGATGATTGTTGGCGAAACACACCGACCTGTGGGTAACTGAGTGAACCGATCACAGGCAGACCAAACTCCTCCAGTGGACATCAGCTGTTCCTGACTCAGGCTGCAGAGTGAATCAACAGAAGGATGAGTTCTAGGTTTCTTCATGACTTTCCTGAGAGTTGAGTCTTCGAGTTCATGCTGTGATGTCCCTGGTTTGAGAGTTACCTCTGAAGCGGCGAACTCAGAATGACCTCCACCAGCGCCGACACGCCTTCCAGAACCTCCACTACTGCGTTTCGGATCTGTCTCCGCAGACTGACTCCTGAAAGAAGAGAGACGCGACATGTTAAAAATGTGTTTGGAAATAAATATGATTGTAGAAAATCCTAAACACTTAGTACTTTGAAAAGTTATATTTGGAAAAGAACCAGTGGTGAATTATGATAAAATATGTATTCAATTAAATTTCTAGTCGTCTGTCACAAACATTTATTCTTAATCAGTTTTACGACTTTACAGTACATGTAGTACACTCAAGGTTGGATCAAAGTAGATTAGTTTCCATGACTAAAACATGGTTTTAAAGATAAGCTAAGGAAGAGATAGACAATTTTACAAACTCTTACAATAAGATAAAATGATGTAGGATTAAAGGAATAATAAAAGAAGATCATTTCAATGTATTCAGCCTCGAATAATTAAAAGACAACATCACAGTCAGACTGATAATTCTTGTTACAATTTTAAAAATATACATTTTGTTTGGTTCACCACCTTGTCCGTTAAAACATGTCCACCTCTTAAGGTTTCACATCCCTGCTTAACAATGACTTTATTGGGCCACACTTTTCCCAGGAGAGTTTTTAATGAGATGTAAACACATGATTTGAAGTACATTAAAAGTAAGGAAAGTAAAATAAGGACATTTTGTTCAAGTTGGGATAACTTTGCTTATAAAAGACTACCACAAACATCTTAAGACGTTTCTATTTGTTCAGGCTTTTCCTTGAATTTCTCGAACTCCTGTTGTGTTCTCAGTATTATCTTGATCTTTAAAGTATGTACTTTTTTGAGTATTGTTTTGATTGTTTAAGCGCTTTGTGACCCTGGTCTCGAAAAGCGCTATATAAATAAATATTACTTACTTACTTACTTACATGTAATGTTTTTTCAAATAAAAAGGGAGTTTTAATGAGTAAAAATACATTTTAAATAAGATTTTATTTAAGGAATTAAGGCCAATTAAACTATTACAAAAGCTTGTGGACGTGATCTTATGAGCACAAGTCTCGTACCTTGACTTTTTGGAAGCCAGTAGTAAACAGTCGACAGAGTCAAGACGCTCTTTAGGATCGACTCTGAAAACTTTTCAACATCCTGTAATCATTCAAGAAAAGACCAAATAACAAAGTCATATATTTACAGATGTATTATTTCAACATGAATATCGCAAGTATCGTCTCACCTCTTGTGAAGGCAGCGGAGGTTTGGAGAAGGCCAGACTCAGCTTGGTGGCTTCCTGCGAGACCATCTTCACCGACTGATCTAAGAAAGACGGAGGACAAATATTAATATACAGGAGTTTGAAAGCAGTTAGAAATAGAGTAAACAAGCACTCAACTCAAAGTCTGCCAGAATTGTGAGAGACTGAACGTTCCATCAGATTCATTTGCTTCTCCATCTGTGAAAGAAAACGTAAAGACAACTATTTAAAAAAAAAAAAAAAAAAAAATTGCGAAACTAAAGCATGAACAAGTTACTTGTACTTTATATGCCTGAAACTAGTTATGAATAATACAATTTTTAAATAGAAAACATGTGTTAATTACGAACAAACATGACCCTTTTTCAGACTTTTCATCAAATATAACTAAAAAACACAGAATCTAGAGTAAATCGCTCTAAAGTTAGCTCAGGACAGATGTAAACAGATATTGCTAATGCTAACAGCTAAGCTTCCACGCAGCTCGTTTTCAGAAGGAAACGCCGAAACATACTGACCACAGACTCGGTCTCTTAGACACTGGACCGAATTGAGAAGGTTCCGAAGAGGTACCGACACATCTCCGGTTCTGTTATCGCCACTCATGTCACCACGAGCCGGGAAAGTGACAAACATGTGTGTTGTGGAACTGAAGACGAGGGAGCGAGTTCAAGGGGGAAGGTGTTAAAGGTGACACCAGGCTAGCGTCTGCATCCTTGTGGTAGGTCCATGTTACTGCAGGAGAAACCATCAGATTCAAGTGAATGTTCTCAGTTTTTAGACTTTTCTCACAACATATGAATCCAGTATTTCTGGTATCATTATACCAAATATAAGTCTACCCAGTACAAACTATCTTATAGATTAATATATTTTTCGACCAGTAAAAGACCAGATGCACTACATTTTGAAACTTTTATTCAAGTTAAACATGTTATTTTCTTTAGTTAAACAAAATTTTAAATGAAATATGATATTTGATTTTATATTTTTACACAATTTGCGTTATAATCTTCAACAAAGATTCAAAGATTTCACGACACTTCACTTGGTTTAAATAAATACGAATTACAATGTAAAGTCCTTTCATTATTATTGCTAGAAAATAACTTAATTGTTACACTTTAAATTGATCTTGTGTGACGGCGTGGTAGGTAAGTTAAACTGACCACCATCAAACTACCAATTTATCAAACTGTATCTGAACTTGGCCTCCTAGGGCCCTTGGCTCCCGCGAGGGTTTGAGTAAGTCTGTGATGTTATGTCGGTGTGTAAAACTGCAGGATGGACATAAATCATGATTTCTATTTCCAAGAAATGTTTTTTTTAAACATTATTAAAATCGAATTGTTCAGTATTAACATAATTATTTTAAAATGTTGTGATTAAAACAGGAAAATGTGGTCCTTCATGGATAAATTGTGCACTTTTTTGTGAAAATGACTCAAAATATTGAAATATAAAAGGAAAATGAATGTCATTTACAATACTAACACTTCAAGGTGATAACATTTTCTTTTGGAAAGCAGAACGTTGTTGGTTTTGGCTGCAAATGTGAGACATACAAGGTTCTGGGTTAGTGGCCATTATGTTATGACTGAGGGGGAGAAACAAAACGACAAATTATCTTTCTTTGTGTTCCTTCCGTCTCTTCTCTTCCTCCCCCATGTCTACTTCTGTCTATTTCCAGTCAGACACCCCCCGCCACCCTGTTCCCTCACAAAAGAGGAAAATCATTTTACCACTTTTCCTTTTTTCGTTCCCTTCATTTCTCTCCTCGCCCCCCACTCTCTCTCAGGTGTGATGTGTTCAGGGGGGCGACGGCGGGAGGATGTCTAGACGAGCGATTACTGCGAATAATGAGAAGGAGAAGGAGGACGGGGGAGATGCGGCGGGGGAGCGAGAGACCGTGACCGAGAGGAAGGGATGAGACAGACAGGTGAGGTACCGAGAGACAGGAAGAAGGCTTGTTTTAGGGAGGTGAAGAGACAGAGTGTGTGTGTGTGTGTGGGTGTGTGTGTGTGTGCGGAGGGGGGGGAACGAAGGATGAGGTTGGGTGAGAAAGAGGAGTGGATGGATGGAGGGAGCGGAGAAGACGATGACTCAACTGAAAGTTAAAAAAAATGGAGGAAAAAGTTCCAGAAGAAAAATCAGGCCAGTGACCTGCAGATTGGAACACACATGCGGCCTTCATGCTGATGATGTCATCAGACCACCTGACTTGTGATGTCATCTCAGCACATGACTCTCGGTCGGTCCATCAGGAGAGACTCGGACTAGAGATACTTCAAACAGATGGAGTTATTATAATAGCAATAATAATAATTTAAATGGGATTTAAATGATAATAAATCAAAAAAAGGTGACAACAGCCTCGTGTCCACCTGTCCAGGTGAGCCCGGATAAGACGAGGCTCCGCACACAGACGGGTTCTCCGGCAGCGAGACGGAGAGACAGACAGGAAACTGAGAGACATCAAATCTGTCATGCCGTAATCAGATTAGTGTGATTACACAATGACATCATTTAATCCATTTACCAGACCGTGTGTGTGTGTATCGTGTAGGTGCTTGTGTGTACATGTGTGTGTTGTTGTGTACGTGTGAGTGTGTGATGAAAATGTCTGTGAACCTCTATATAGGTTGTTTGTTTATTTTCACAGATGCCTGCTGTTTTTTATTTTCTCCGCGGAAGCTTAACGTGTGTAGGTGTGTGTATCTGTGTGTGTGTGTGCGTGTGTGTGTGTGTGAGCTTCATTATGTGCAGATTTAAGAAGTTGTGTGTGGGAGTGTGAGCCGATGATTTTGGGGTGACAGAAGTAGGTTGCAGTCGAGAGCTAACGCTGTTCCTCATTTCACAGGCGAGAACTTTCTTCAGTTTGAACGGGTGGGAGAGAGTGTGTGTGTGTGGGGGGGGGGGGTCTTCCAGCCTGTAGGGGGCGACACCACATGCAGAGGCACCTTCATGCAGAAGGAGCAAGTGTGGTGCAGTCCGGTCCAAACTAAATGAGGGGGGATAACAAAAGAGAAAAATGTTAAACAGGGATTTACACTTTTAGAAGTTTCTCCTTCTTTAGCATTTGAAAAATGATCGGCAGCAATGACCTCAACTGTGCAGCAGGTGGCAGTGACGTTCACTTACGTAACAAGCAGTGCGGCAGGGACGGATCGTATCCCAGCTACTCTGGGCGAGAGACACCCTGGACAGGTCTACAGGTACATGGGGTCGTGGGAGGAAACCAGAGGGTCCACACAGGAAACGCACACCTCGAAAGAACCAAAGGAATCAAACCCACAACCCTGTAGTGGTGCGAGGCAGCAGGAGTGAGGAGAAAGAAAGTGGAAACAGCAGAAGAGGAGGAGGAGGACGAGTCAGACGTTACCTCACACTGCAGAGCGAGTGTGTGTCTGGAGCAGGATGTGACTGAACTCATCATTTCCCCAGAATTCCTCTTCGCTGCTGCTTCATGGCGAGCTGAGCCAGAGGGCAGGTTTTTTTTCACCGTCGCTTTTTCTTGATCAGCTTGTCGTTTTTCTCTCTCTCCATCGTCGAGTCGTTTCTAATGACTGTGGATTTTTTGTGTGTGTGTGTGACATGACCTTCATTTGTTAACTCGTCACACTCTAATAAAGATACACAAACACGGAAACACACTCGGTGGAGTGAGATTGTTCGAGTCTTCAGTTTTCTCAACTCGGCTAAAGTCAGATTAGTCTGTCTGTCTGCATTCTCAGAGAAACGAGTTTAATCCCTGTTCAATCCCACCTGCGACGCCACATCACTCAGACTAAGACACACCTCAGGGCTGACACACACTAACACACACACTAACACACACTGACACACACTAACACACACACATTCATGTCCAATCAAGTTGAATTAAAAAGCAAATACATAAGAGTGAAAATGCCTTGTGAGAGGATTCTAGAGCAGAAACAAAATGATCAAGAACGAAAAAGAGAGGTAAAGAGTGATGAAGACAGAAAGTGTGGATGAAGAGAGAAACTGAAGTGAGAGTGATACAAACTGAAATGGAGTGATAAAGAGTGATGTAGGCAGAAACATAGTGATGGGAGACATTGTGAAGAGAGTGATGAAGCAGAGTGATGAAGAGAGAATACAAATGGTGAAGAGAGTGAAACAAAACAATTAAGACTAAAACAGAGTAATGAAGAGTGACACAGAGTGATGAAGAGTGACACAGAGTAATGAAGAGTGATGAAGAGTGATGAAGAGTGAAACAGATTGATTGAGACTGACACAGAGTAATGAAGAGTGACAACGAGTGATGAAAAGTGATGAAGAGTGAGACAGATTGATGAAGAGTGAAACAGATTGATGAAGAGTGAAACAGATTGATGAAGAGTGATGAAGAGTGATGAACAGTGATGAACAGTAAAACAGATTGATTGAGACTGACACAGAGTGATGAAGAGTGAGACAGATTGATGAAGAGTGAAACAGATTGATGAAGAGTGATGAAGAGTGATGAAGAGTGATGAACAGTGATGAACAGTAAAACAGATTGATTGAGACTGACACAGAGTGATGAAGAGTGACACAGAGTGATGAAGAGTGAGACAGATTGATGAAGAGTGAAACAGATTGATGAAGAGTGACACAGAGTGATGAACAGTGAAACAGATTGATTGAGACTGACACAGAGTAATGAAGAGTGATGAAGAGTGAAACAGATTGATTGAGACTGACACAGAATAAAGAAGAGTGACACAGAGTGATGAAGAGTGACGCAGATTTATTGAGAGTAAAATAGAGTGATGAAGAGTGACACAGAGCAATGAAGAGTCTCACAGAGTGATGAAGAGTGACACAGAGTGATTGAGAGTAAAATAGAGTGGTGAAGAGTGACACAGAGTGATGAAGAGTGAAACAGAGTGATGAAGAGTGACACAGAGTAATGAAGAGTGATTAAGAGTGATTAAGGGTGAAACAGATTGATTGAGAGTAAAATAGATTGATGAAGAGTGAAACAGATTGATGAAGAGTGACACAGAGTGATGAACAGTGAAACAGATTGATTGAGACTGACACAGAGTAATGAAGAGTGATGAAGAGTGAAACAGATTGATTGAGACTGACATAGAGTAAAGAAGAGTGACACAGATTGATTGAGAGTAAAATAGAGTGATGAAGAGTGACACAGAGTAAAGAAGAGTGACACAGAGTGATGAAGAGTGACACAGAGTGATGAAGAGTGACACAGAGCAGTGAAGAGTGTCACAGAGTGATGAAGAGTGACACAGAATAAAGAAGAGTGACACAGAGTGATGAAGAGTGAAACAGATTGATTGAGAGTAAAATAGAGTGATGAAGAGTGACACAGAGTGATGAAGAGTGAAACAGAGTAATGAAGAGTGACACAGAGTGATGAAGAGTGTCACAGAGTGATGAAGAGTGACACAGAATAAAGAAGAGTGACACAGAGTGATGAAGAGTGAAACAGATTGATTGAGAGTAAAATAGAGTGATGAAGAGTGACACAGAGTGATGAAGAGTGAAACAGAGTAATGAAGAGTGACACAGAGTGATGAAGAGTGAAACAGAGTGATGAAGAGTGACACAGAGTAATGAAGAGTGATTAAGGGTGAACCAGATTGATTGAGAGTAAAATAGAGTGATGAAGAGAGAAACAGAGTGAGAAAGAGTGAAACAGATTGATTGAGACTGACACAGAGTAAAGAAGAGTGACACAGAGTAATGAAGAGTGACACAGATTGATTGAGAGTAAAATAGAGTGATGAAGAGTAACACAGAGCAATGAAGAGTGACACAGAGTGATGAAGAGTGATTAAGAGCAATGAAGAGTGACACAGAGTGATGAAGAGTTAAACAGATTGATAGAGAGTAAAATAGAGTGATGAAGAGTGACACAGAGTGATGAAGAGTGTAACAGATTGATTGAGAGTAAAATAGAGTGATGAAGAGTGACACAGAGTGATGAAGAGTGAAACCGAGTGATGAAGAGTGACACAGAGTGATGAAGAGTGACGAAGAGTGACGAAGAGTGAAACAGATTGATTGAGAGTAAAATAGAGTGATGAAGAGAGAAACAGAGTGAGAAAGAGTGAAACAAAGTGATGACACGTCAAAAGACTCGATATGTTAACAGACTCAGTCGTCTAAGTTGATTCACATCGTAGTCGTAAACCCACAAATGTTTCTTATCTCAGGGTCACCGAGACATTCCTGAGCGGTGAGATCTTCACTGCAGTTGTGTTGTTTGATGTGTGTGCGCCTTACATAGGGGGTTGTGAGTTCAAATCTGATAAACGTCTCTCAGACTGTGAGTCAAGTCCTTGTCAGTGACTGGAGCACCTGGTTCCTTCTGACTCAGCTGAGTCTCACACTGACTCACCCACACAGACACACAACACTACCACACACTACCACCACACTACCACCACACAGACACACAACATTACCACACACTACCACCACACTACCACTATTGGGCACCATGTGCCCATCCACAGACACACAACACTTACACACACTTACACCACACATACCATCCACAGACACACAACACTACCACTACACATACAATCCACAGACACACAACACTTCACACACTTACACCACATAGACACACAACACTACCACCACACAGACACAGAACACTACAACACACTACCACCACACAGACCATTCACAGACACACAACACTACAACACACTACCACCACACAGACCATTCACAGACACACAACACTACAACACACTACCACCACACAGACCATTCACAGACACACAACACTACAACACACTACCACCACACAGACCATTCACAGACACACAACACTACAACACACTACCAGCACACAGACCATTCACAGACACACAACACTATGACACTCTACCACCACACAGACCATTCACAGACACACAACACTATGACACTCTACCACCACACAGACCATTCACAGACACACAACACTACAACACACTACCACCACACAGACCATTCACAGACACACAACACTACAACACACTACCACCACACAGACCATTCACAGACACACAACATACAACACACTACCACCACACAGACCATTCACAGACACACAACACTACAACACACTACCAGCTCACAGACCATTCACAGACACACAACACTATGACACTCTACCACCACACAGACCATTCACAGACACACAACACTACAACACACTACCACCACACAGACCATTCACAGACACACAACACTATGACACACTTCCATTAGTGACTCGTGCTGTTAGCAGTTAGCATCATTAGCATTAGAAGGTCGCGCACGTGGACGAAGCAAACGAAAGGAAGAATAATTGAGATAATCGTGTCAATCGACTCATACCAACAACAAAAAGTAAAATTCCACAAAACATCATCGACACGAGGAGAAAAAAAGAAGGAAAAAATATAAATACTCGGTAAAGATAGTCAGCGTTTATTTTTCTTGGCACCTTTATAAAGTGAAAAGTTGATATAAAAGTTGTAAATTGTGACTTTAGTTCTAAACACTTTCTCGTTATTGATGAATAAAAAAGTAAAGAACATTTTTTTTTTTAAATAACAGAAGAGGTTTTATAAATAAATAATGCTTCATATAGTGAGAGGTTTTATTTATTTATTTTTGACTTGTTTTCATCGGAAAAACTGGAGCTGAAATGAATAAAAATGTTAATAAAAATATGAAACTTTTTTGTCGTGAGGGCCAGAACTCCAGAGTGACGCGGGGGGGCGGTGTGGGCCCTGAGCGGCGGAGGAGCGGCCCTGCAGAGAGGGAAGGGGGAGGGGGGGAGACAGAACCAGACGGGACCAGACAGACGGTCCGCTCGCCGCCTCAGTCGCCGGTCACACGGCAGGAACACAGCCGTCGGACCTTCACGTCCGGACCCGGAACCGAGCGCAGACTCTTCGCATTCCACAATGTTCTGCGCGACACTTTGACTCTGTTGTGTCTCAGAAGAAGAGGAGCGCCGAGAGCCCGGAGGCTGGAGAGGAGGAGGGTCTCCCGGATGCTGCCCTGGCTGGCCGGGCCTCCCGGAGCCCGTGGATGTTGAACTTGATGGGTGAACTCAACCAAACCACCGCAAATGTCTCCTGCACTTGCAACTGCCAGCGACTCTCGTCCATCCAGAGCATGGAGATCAGTAAGTCCGTCCTTCTCTCTGTCGGAACCGAACCCGCAACTTTTCGCGTCTCCCCGGTCGAACCGCACCAGCAGTTTTTAAAAAGTGGTTCTGGTTCGGAGTCATGACGTGGAGACCAGACGCACCGTTGGACGCTGTTGTTCTCCTGCGTCTGGCACGTTTATGACTTTAAAATGTTATTATTATCATAAGTTTAATATTGTTATTATTATAAAACTTGTGAAATGTTAGTTTTATTATCGTTTTTGATGACGTTTGTCGCGCGTCAATAAGTGGTTTATTATAACGTTTAAAAAGTGAACAAAAATGCGTTATTGTAAACATAATAAATGATAATTTCGTAATAAAATCTCAAGTTATATTAATAAATATTTTGATTAAAATTATGATTGTTAAATTATACCGAGCAGAAATGTATGAAAAATGTATGACATATAATTTGAATTATTATTGGAAACATATTATACATATATTTAATATATTTTAATACATTTCCTTTCGATATAATTTAACAATCATAAAGTTAAATGATTTAAAGTTAAATCAACATTGATATTCATCTTATATTTTGTCTTCAAATATGAATCATGTAATATTTGTGAGTTAAGTTAAGAGTTGTGTTGAATCGGCAGCTGGTTTGTTGAGTTGTGTATCGATTGGTGTACTTTTGTCCAAGAGTGTCAGTAGGATGTCGTTCTTCATCGCCTCGTCTTGTTAGGTTTGTCTTTTCGCCTTGGAGATCCTTGGAAACATTTTGTCTGAGACCCGTCGTGCTGCGGATGTTCTCAGTGTGTGTGTGTGTGTGAGTGTGTGTGAGTGTGTGTGTGTGTGTGTCCAGCTGAGGTCACCAGAGTTGGCTCCGACAGGAAACGTTTAAAGGCTGGTACAGGAACAAACACGGGTCAGAACAGAACAGAGTTTGTCTTAAGATGGATCCAGATTTCATCTCCAGTTCCTTCAAAAAACACGACAAACCTTTATTCGTGTTCTTTTCTTTCATGATAAAATGAATGAACCCTGGAAAAGTTCCTTCCGGGTCACAGACAAACCACTCTGTGAACCTCTGTGGGAGGAAACCGGAGTGCATAGAGGAAACTAACTCAAACCCACCTTCACCCTCTAGTGTCCACTGACCACTGCAACCTTAAAACACAACGACACCAATGTTATAAAGTAGGTTTGTGTAATATTGTTATTAAAACCAATGATTTTTTTGACAGAAATAAATGTCGCACAACTTTGGTCTGGATTTTCTTATCGTCTCTTGTCGTTTTAGTTAGTTTAGTTTTAAGTCACGACTTTAAGATTTTTGTATATTTTGACATGAAAGAACAGAGAGAAGGGCCTCGTGAAGTCTGCCTAAGGGCCACAAATTACTTAATTAAAAGACTTAAATATGTCTTAAATAGTGTTTGTAAAGATTCACGGACATTAAAAATGACTCAAAACTTTAGAGTTGAGTCACATTAATCCAACATTAAAATGTGAATACAATCATTTTGTCTTAATACAGGATGAAAAAACACACAACCTCAGACAGTATTTTTAAACAATTGACTAATAAATAAATAATAATAATAATAAATAAAAACAAATAAACTAATAGCAAAGAAGTCAAAACAGACGATGACTATGTTTGTTGTAAAATCTATGTTTTCTAAACTGTAAAAGTAATCAGTGACGTCAAAATATTGAATGGTTGAATTTAACTTTTTAAATGTGGAAATGTTTCAGTTTTTTTATTCAAAAGTTGTTTTTAGCATAAAATTATCTTTACAATAATTGAATTAAAAATGCCTTTATTCAAAGTTTGCTCTTTTCTTTTAATTTAATAATGAAATTCAATGCAATTCAAACTTTTATATATATAAAGATAAAGACATTTTTAATTAAATTAGTCAGAAAACAATAATTCAAAAGAGCAAAAAATTCAGCTTCAATGTTTTAAATGTTAATTTCAACTGATTTGCTCTGATATACTATTTGTAGTACAAGCTTCTTCCTCTACTGTGTTGTCTTCTTTCTTTGAGGCGGTTGCGGCACCACCTACAGGCCTGGCATATGAACTGCATTCAAACGTATTTGACGTAGAAAAGCTGCGTCTCTGTGCGGACAGGAAGTGCGAGGTCGCGAGTTCGAGTCCCGTCACTTACGCGATCCCTCAGCAGTGGTGGCGTCTGTCAATCTGCCCGTCGTCACGGCAACAGACTCGGGGGAGCATGTATCCCACGAACTGGACGGTGCGGTCAGGCAGACTCTGAAGTTTGTCGAGACAATGTTTCTGCGCCGCCGGGCGAGTGTGCCGGGCCGAGATGAAAGCAGCAGGAAAGATGTGCTGATCAAAGACCCAGATCTGGACTTCAGACGGATCAGAACCCATCGTGAGTCGGAGTTCAAGAGAGGAGACGACGCGCCGGGCCACAGCGGGTCCAGTTCGAACGAGTGTCTTGGAGTCGGCTGCGTCACTCGGATCACTTGAGTTTCTCGCAGTTCACTCCAGGTGAACGCGGAGCAGCTGCAACACAAACTCTTTCAACTCCAGTCACTTCCTGTCTGCCAGCAGGAAGTTTGGGAATTACAGGGAAAAGAGAATAAGAACACAGGAGTGATGCTGAGTCACCCCCGACAACCTTCTGTGCTCCTGTAATTGAGGGCTACACACACACACACACACACACACACTTAACTTAAACATACACACTCACGTACACACACACACCTACTTAAACAGACACACGTACACACTCACACATGCACGCACAAACACACACATCTACTTAAACAGACACACACACACTCAAATACACACATGTACACAAATACACACTGACTTAAACAGACACAGATACACAAAGACAGACAAACACTGTTACACACTCACATACACAAACGCCGTTACACACGCTGAGTTAAACAGACACACTCTTACTGAAACAGACACACACATATACACACACAAGTACACACACATACAAATAAGACACCTACTTAAATAAACACACACACAGAGCATCAGTCACACAAATACTTAAACAGACACACCCACATACACACATGTACACAAATAGACACATTTGCTCAAACAGACACAGATACACTAAGACACACCAACACTGTTACACACACAGACACACAAACACTGTTACGCACACACAAACCCAATTACACACACTGACTCAAACACTTACACACACATACACAAACACACACACACACACACAAACAGACACCTACACATAAAGTTTTACCTTACCTTACATACACAGCGACTCACTCACACAAAAACATAAAAAGACACACACAAAGACGCACACACAGACCTACTTAAACAGACACACACAGACTCACACACACTGGTCGTTGCTGAAACACATCTGCTCTGTTGCTAGTCAAAGCACATGACATCAGCATTACTCACAAAACTTTGAGTGTGTGTGTGTGTGTGTGTGTGTGTGTGTGTGTGTGTGTGTGTGTGGTCTTTGAGGATCAGATTGTGCGAGTCACTTCCGAAGGGTCCGTCTGTTTCTACACGTCATCTCAAACGACACTGCTGTGGTCAACCTGCTCACGTGTGCGTCTGTGTGTGTCTGTGTGTGTCTGTGTGCGTCTGTGTGTTCAGCTGCAGCTCAGTTGTGTAGCAGCTGAACCGTTTTAAAAGAGTCACAAGTGGAGCAGACGACGTCATCGGAAGTTTAACATCTGTAGTTTCTGACGGCGATATTCAAAGCTGTCGATCGATCGTTATTCACTGTAACTTTCTTTCTTCCTCCCTTTGTCTTTTATTCCTTCGTAATTCTCACTTCCTTTCCTCCCTTCTTTCCTCCCGTTCCCTCTCTCGCTCTGTGAATCAGAGAAATTAAATTCCTGCTCCGGCCGACCTCCTAGACTTGTTATGTAAACCTCTGTCTGGCTGTCTGAGTGTGTGTGTCTTAGTTGTGTATCTGTGTGCGGACAGATTGTTGGAACGGCAGCAGGTTTTTGTTTCTCTTCCTTGATCTCCCGTGACAACGTTAAGTCAGAGTTGAACCTTCAACCCTTACAACGCTGGTGTGTCTCCTCACTGGTTTTACGTTCACAAACCTGCATAATAAACACAATGTTCAGCGACTTTTATTGTCGGACACAATTTCAAACTAACTTCTGATGCTAAGAGCTAACACTCATTCTGCGTCACACAAGCTAGTCTTGCAAGTTATATTTAAATGTTGCTAGTATTTTCTCTACATAAGCTAGTTTTGACAACGGTCACAGTTTGCTAACGGTCAGTCTACACTAGCTAGCTGTGCCAAGTTGCTGCTATTCGATCTACACTAGCTAGCTGTGCCAAGTTGCTAACAGTCAATCTACACTAGCTAGCTGTGCCAAGTTGCTAATAGTCACTATATACTAGCTAGCTGTGCCAAGTTGCTTCAATTTAATCAACACGAGCTAGCTGTGCCAAGTTGCTAATATTCAATCTACACTAGCTAGCTGTGCTGAGTTGCTAATATGCAATCTACAATAGCTAGCTGTGCCAAGATGCAAATATTCAATCAAGACTAGCTCGCTGTGCCAAGTTTCTAATATTCAATCTACACTAGCTAGCTGTGCCAAGATGCTAACAGTCACTCTACAAAAGCTAGCTATGCCAAGTTGCTAATATTCAATCTACACTAGCTAACTGTGCTAAATTGGTAATATTTGATCTACACTATCTAGCTGTGCAAAGTTGCTAATATTCCATCAACACTAGCTAGTTCTGCCAAGTTGCTAATACCCGAGCTACACCAGTTTGCTGTGCCAAATTGCTAATAGTCACTCTAAAATAGCTAGCTGTGCCAAGTTGCTAATATTGGATCTACACTAGCTAGCTGTGCCAAATTGCTAATAGTCACTCTAAAATAGCTAGCTGTGCCAAGTTGCTAATATTGGATCTACACTAGCTAGCTGTGCCAAGTTGCTAATATTGGATCTACACTAGCTAGCCGTGCCAAGTTGGTAATATTGGATCTACACTAGCTAGCTGTGCCAAATTGCTAATAGTCACTCTAAAATAGCTAGCTGTGCCAAGTTGCTAATATTGGATCTACACTAGCTAGCTGTGCCAAGTTGCTAATATTGGATCTACACTAGCTAGCCGTGCCAAGTTGGTAATATTGGATCTACACTAGCTAGCTGTGCCAAATTGCTAATAGTCACTCTAAAATAGCTGGCTGTGCCAAGTTGCTAATATTGGATCTACACTAGCTAGCTGTGCCAAGTTGCTAATATTGGATCTACACAAGCTAGCAGTGCCAAATTGGTAATATTGGATCTACACTAGCTAGCTGTGCCAAATTGCTAATAGTCACTCTAAAATAGCTAGCTGTGCCAAGTTGCTAATATTGGATCTACACTAGCTAGCTGTGCCAAATTGCTAATAGTCACTCTAAAATAGCTAGCTGTGCCATGTTGCTAATATTGGATCTACACTAGCTAGCTGTGCCAAATTGCTAATAGTCACTCTAAAATAGCTAGCTGTGCCAAGTTGCTAATATTGGATCTACACTAGCTAGCTGTGCCAAATTGCTAATAGTCACTCTAAAATAGCTAGCTTAGCCAAGTTGCTAACAGTTGATCTACACTAGCTGGCTGTGCCAAGTTGCTAATATTTAATTTACACTAGCTAGCTGTGCCAAGTTGCTAATATTCGATCTACAACAGCCAAGTTGGATGACCGTGACGAAGAAGGTCTGCTGACGAAGGCTCAGCACTAATTGATATCGTCCGCAGACATCAACAGTCGAGCAGGACGAGTTGATCTTCCAGACAATGTTCCTCAGCGTCTCCGCTCGTCGTCTCTTCAGCTGCTCCGAGCTGCTCCTTTGTTGCCGGTCTAGACTCCCGACATCATCATGCATGTATGTAAATTGATGCAGCCGGGGTGTCCGGGGGGTCAAGGCCGTCCTCGCTTTTTTTGGGGGGTTCTCCGATGCACGCCGGCGCTCTATCGAGCCGTCAATTAGTCCGGCGCGACGTCTGACTGATGAACAAAACTGTCTCTTGTTTCTCCGGTGAGAAGTCTGCGGCTGCTCCGGCGAGACTTATTGAAGCCGGTTTAATGAGATTGTTCACGTTCAGCTGCTCTGACTTCCAGTCGTCTTAATTATCCGCAGACGTTTGCGAAGATTACCGAGCAAAGGTCACTTCTGATGATCCAGCTCTCGAATCCATATCCTCGGCTCGCGAGACCTGCAGAGAAACATGCTGAGGCTCGACAGAAACACTGATGTTATGGATGTTTTTACAGAGAAACATATGAGGAGAAAAAACACTCAACAGTTGTTTTTTTTTAACTTCAGAAATGGTTGAATATACATAAAAGATTGAGAGAAACATGCCTGTGAGTATATTTAATAGAGAATATTAAATTAATGAATTTAAAATGATGAAATTGCTGAATTATTAAATTAAAATGTTGTTCTTTTAAGCGGTTCATTTAAAAAAAATCATTTACTGAAATTTCTATATTAAAATTGAACATTGAACATAATTTAATTTATCTTTTGGTTTCAATTATTCAATGTTTGCACTTTTACCAAAAAAAATAAATATATATATATATTGAAGTAAGAAGGCTATGAATGAAAAAATATTGAATTCATGAAATGTATATATTTTTTATTATTAGGATCAGAATATGAAACTTTAAGTGTAAAATAAAATGTATTCATTTTCCAAATGTTTTAATACAATTATTAGAAATAAATGTATAAACCATTAAACCTTTCGTTAAAACAATTATTGAATATTATTTAACAAAAAATAAATTCAGCCTTTAAAACAATATAGAAAGTATTCAGTTAAATTATAAAGAAAATGAAAAAAATATCAAAGTTTAACATTTGAAATGATAAATTAAATAAAGAAAGATATTTTAATTGAAATGAAGGAAACGAGAATGAATGTCCGTCGAGTATGCAGTGTGTGTCTGTGTGTGTCAGACTTGTTTTGTGTTATTATTGTGTTGTTGTTGACTACATGAATACATTATCATAATAGTCATGTGAACAGAGAGGAGGGTGCGGGGGGGTTGTTGTGGTCTCAGCTGTTTCCTGTTGGCGAGAGAGCGAGAAGCGAACACACATGTCCCCTAATAGTGTGTGTGTGTGTGTGTGTGTGTGTGTGTGTGTGTGTGTGTGTGTGTGTGTGTGTGTGTGTGCGTCAAGTTCACAGTCGGTGTCATGTGTGTTTGCAAATCAGAGGGGGTGGGTGAGCGCTAGCAGACAGCCGTCTAGACTGGGTCTCCCGGGCGGACCGGACCAGCTGACCTGCTGACTTGTCGACTCACACGGTCAGGTGAATCACTCGGTGACTGAAGCGCAGGGAAGTGATGACATCATCAGTCCGGGACGCTCCGATTGTTCGACGCCATGAAAGAGTCGAGTCTGTGCAGGTGGAGGATTAGAGATGTTAGCAGGAGATTCACAAAGTTCACACAGTTTTTGTGTTTCTCTGGACGAGTACGTGTGTTGACTCATGGAAGTATATCATCAGAATACTGAAGTAAAACTGTGAAATGTTGAAAATGAGTTCATTTCATTCTTTAAAAGGTTGCATTTACTTTGATTTTTAAATAAGTTAATTTATTATATCATTTAATGTTGTAATTCCAATAATAAAAAAAATCAATTTTCTAAATTCAATATTTTTTCATTCATGGTCGTTTGAATTCAGTATAAAAACGTTGGTATAATAGTGGCATCGTACCAGACCAGACCAATCGAGCCCTGAGCCTCTCGCTCTAACTTTTTTAATTCACACCAAACTGTTAAACTATCATCATGGTTAGAGAATATCGGAAAATCCTACTGTGATCATATGAGAGTTCGATCGAGTCGCTCTGTGCTCTTTTGCTTTTGTCTGGTGGCTCTATTTAACATTGAATAGGAAAGGCTGTGAAATAATATATATTGAATACAGAACATTTATTTTTTAATTATTGGAATTAGAATATCAAACTCTATGTGTAGAAAAATATTTAAAAAAAAAGGAACTAAACAAGATTTCAATATATACATGTTTTAATCCAATTATACAAATAAATAATTAATAGATTTAAATTTTCAACTCGAAAAACCCTTAGAAACACACTCAGACACACACACTCGCAGACTAACAATGCAGCCCTGCTGACCTCCGACCTCAGCCTGAGACGCAGACGTGCAGCCTGGTGACCCCTCGACCTTCCTGCGTTCACATGCAAACAAGAGTCCAAAACATTTGCATGGAATCTGAATATTTGAATGTTGATGTCGAATAATTCCTGGCGGAGAGACGAAGACCCTTCTGGTCCAGACTCGCTCGCACCTCCTCGTCCTGTGATGTCATCGGAGCGGCAGGAAGTGACCGACGCATACCTGGCTTTAGACCATAACAACACATGACCTTCGACCTCCCTGGAACTGGAGAGTTTCAACTGAGCGGCGAAGTCGAACCAGCGTGACCCCCCACGTGAGGTACGCTTTTCAAAAGGTTCCCCGGACCCTCTTGGAATCTCTTGATCCATCCATTTTTGACTCTCCACTAACAATAGACCTGCCCCCGTTAGAATGAGCTACTTCGAGAAATGAAGTTGTTTTGAAAGACGACAAGTGTGTATCAGTCGTGTCACCCAGGAGAGACTCGGAGTAGACACAGAAGCCAGATGACGTCTCTCGGTGGACCTCGGAGGAGCTTGATTTCTCCACCACAGCAGCAGCCGGAGCTTCTTTTCTTATTTGTACTCGTTTTGTTTGTTAAACTTTTGTTCTCGCTTTCTTGGTTGTCGTTATTGCGCCACTGTCTGAGTCACCGGCCTGGACTTGGATCACATGGATCTCTTTCCTTCCAGACTCGGGGTTTTGAACCTGAGACCCGGGTGTCATTCCGGGGGATCTGTATTATCTTGCAGAAGTCGTAAATCTGCAACAGGAAGCGCGGAAAACAAAGACGCCGCTGTGTTCGCTCCGGGTCCCGACGGTAACTCTGCCCTCTCGCCTACTTTCCTTCTTCACGCCCGACTTCAGCCTCTGTTGTCGCGTGTTTACGTCTGAGCGCACGTTTGTTTGGTCTGAAGGAGGGTTCTTAGTCTGGCACGCACACACACACACACACACACGAGCGCAGTCATGCAGGCCCCAGATCTTGTCGGGACCAGGTGTCGGCCCGACCGAGGGTCACAGACGCAGGTTCTCAGAACTTCACACAGACGTCCTCGTTTGTTTTCTTTCTCAGGGAAAATTCTTTTTAGAAATACTTTGAATTCTCACCGAAATTCTCTTCCTGGTTTCATTTTTTTTGTAGATCATTATTTTCTGATCTGTTGATATTTTCTTCTCTTAAGTATTTTTTCATGATGGTTTTAAGTCGACACTAGAGCTTCAGAAGAAGAGGGTTTTTTTTTTTTTTCTAGGGGTTTTGTTTTGGCAGCTGCTGGTCGTGCTGACATGTCGTCCTTTTGTGCCGCAAACATTTGGATATTTTGTCTGATGCAGTTCAGTCTCCGGAGCAGAAGCTGTTGTTCTTGTCGACATGGAAGCAACACTTTGACGCTTGTTGTGTAACTTTTCTTCAAACGAATCTGCAAATAAATAAAAGTCAGTCGAGCAAAGAGACAAGAGATGTTTTGTGAGTTTTTTGGTTGTTTTTTTTTTAAAGTTTCAGGCGAGTAAACGATTACTCAAAGTATGACCGAGAGATTTCAACGGATGTATCGCGTGAAAATGATGCCGAAAACACACGCACAGGTGCGTTGATGAGTTCACTGACAGGGTGTGAGACGACGGGAGCGAAAAACAAGCAAGAGGTGAAAAAAGAAAAGTGATTTAGTTTTTGTCAGATGATTATAAACTTGATATTTTTAACAACTTTCTTGTGAGGAGGAAAAGAAAAATCCTTCTCTTCTTGATTTTAACGTTTGACCCTTCAACTCACTTTACCCTTGTCTCATCTCAGGGTCAAGATGACCCGTAAGCCCGACAACAAATGTGTTTTTGGAAACCCTTTGTGTTGTCTCTGGGTCAAGGTGACCTGAAAGGCCCGAAAAACAAACGTGTTTGTGGTATCCCTTGTGTTGTCTCTGAGTCAAGGTGACACGAAAGGCCCGAAAAACAAACGTGTTTGTGGTATCCCTTGTGTTGTCTCTGGGTCAAGGTGACCCGAAAGGTCCAAAAAACAAATGTGTTTGTGGTATCCTTGTGCTGTCTCTGGGTCAAGGTGACCCGTAGGCCCGACAACAAATGTGTTTGTGGTATCCCTTATGTTGTCTCTGGGTCAAGGTGACCCATAGGCACAACAACAAATGTGTTTGTGGTATCCCTCATGTTGTCTCTGGGTCAAGGTGACCTGAAAGACCCAACAAAAAAAAATGTGTCTGTGGTATTCTTGTGTTGTCTCTGGGTCAAGGTGACCCATAGGCACAACAACAAATGTGTTTGTGGTATCCCTCGTGTTGTCTCTGGGTCAAGGTGACCCGAAAGGTCCAAAAAACAAATCTGTTTGTGGTATCCTTGTGCTGTCTCTGGGTCAAGGTGACCCGTAGGCGCAACAACAATTGTGTTTGTGGTATCCCCTGTGTTGTCTCTGGGTCAAGGTGACCCGTAGGCCCGACAACAAATGTGTTTGAGGTATCCCTTGTGTTGTCTCATGGCCTTTGGGTCACCTTGACCCTGGAATAACACAAGGGTCAACAAAAGCCACAAAGAGATTTTCTCCAGTGAAAGTTTCCAGACTTGTTTAATCCAAACCCCCTCTGGCTGAGTAACACCTCGTAAAGCTCCGACCGAGGCACGTAAACCTCTGTGTTGTTCACATATTATTCAGGCAGTCGTAATGTTTTGGCCTGTTGTGGCAACACACAAGTTTTTTACCATCGGAACTGTTTCTGTGCACTCGAGCCAAAATGACGTGGATCTATTAAGATGATTTATTAACGTGCAAACACTCACACACACACACACACATACACACACACACACACACCTCCACCAAACACAGTTGTGTGTTTGATTTTGTGTGTGAAAAATCTGTCTGGTGCACACAAAGATAACGAGTTGCCTAATTACACATTCATTTAAAGTCATTAAAGTGACATACAAAAACAAGTTTAGCCCGGTGTGTGTGTGTGTGTGTGTGTGTGTGTGTGTGTGTGTGTGTGTGTACCAGCCAGGTAGTTAATGATTACATTGATTTTCATGACACACAACTTTGTGAGTGACCTGGCTACAGTTTGTGTGTGTGTGTGTGTTTGTGAGTTTATCCCTGTTTGTGTCAGAGGCTTGAGACAACAGCAGTGGTTGTCTCAAAACCTTCAGGCTAGAATTGTAATGAGCATCCCTCCCTCCGCTCTCTCAGACACACACACACACACACACACACACACATGCAGACACACACTCTCAGACTCAGACAAGCAGCTGATAATGAGGTTTGATTTTCATATGTTTCAGACAGAATGCTTTGGCAGGTCACTGGCAGACACACACACACACACACAGACTCACTCACACACACTCACACACACACACACACACACTCACACACACACACACACACACACACACACACACACACTGCGAAGACATTTGACTGATGACATGAGACAAATAAAGAGCGTTTGTCAAAGAGCTAAAGTGTAGATTTAATCACTGTTTATGTTGTTGAGTCTCTGCAGACGACTGGAGATCATTATTTGTCGGCCATCTTTCTTTGTCACGCTGTTGCTTTTTTTTCTTCCTGATTTATTTCTCATCTTCTGAAAAAATAAATACTAAACAACCTTATTTTTGATCATCCAGGTTTAGTTCACATAACTGTGCTAACGCTGCTAGCCGTTACCTTAAAAAAAATATATACTGATAGCTACTGTGTCGACTCAGAACCAAAAGATGTGTTTGTGTGTGTTGGCCAATGACCGAAGAACAATCTTGTGACTCTTAGAAGGAAAAACTCAAGTCAGTGATCGGCTCTGAAGGTTTCCAGTGTTTTTCTCGTCCTCCTGCTTCATAACTTTGTTCGAAGACATCGTTCTCTGACGTCAACATCATCAACGGCTCGTTTCCGTCCAGATGTTTTGCTCGTCGTCCACGTCTTCCCAGAAAGATCCAACATGGTTACATAACTCTGACTCGCACTTTTCCATCTGACTGTGCTCTCTGTGTGTGTGTGTGTGTGTGTGTGTGGGTGTGTGTGGGTGTGTGTGTGTGCGCCTGTGTGTGCGTGTGTACGGTTGTGTTGCTGTTGTGAGTCCATACATGAGTGTGTGAGTTTGAGGAGGTGAAGAAGCAACGACTCTAGTCTCAAGAGTCAGAGCCTCATGTGGACAAACATCCAGATGGACACATTTTAGAGGAAAGAAAGAGTTAAAATAAATGATGGAGTGATAGAATGAACATCAAAGTAGTAAAAGAGTGAACATAGATGTTGAAGGGGTGATAGAATGAACATCAAAGTATTACAATAGTGAACATAGATGTTGAAGGGGTGATAGAGTGAACATCAAAGTATTACAATAGTGAACATAAATGTTGAAGGGGTGATAGAGTGAACATCAAAGTAGTAAAAGAGTGAACATAGATGTTGAAGGGGTGATAGAGTGAACATCAAAGTAGTAAAAGAGTGATCATAAATGTTGAAGGGGTGATAGAATGAACATCAAAGTAGTAAAAGAGTGAACATAAATGTTGAAGGGGTGATAGATTGAACATCAAAGTACTAAAAGAGTGAACATAGATGTTGAAGGGGTGATAGAATGAACATCAAAGTAGTAAAAGAGTGAACATAGATGTTAAAGGGGTGATAGAGTGAACATCAAAGTAGTAAAAGAGTGAACATAGATGTTAAAGGGGTGATAGAATGAACATCAAAGTACTAAAAGAGTGAACATAAATGTTGAAGGGGTGGTAGAGTGAACATCAAAGTAGTAAAAGAGTGAACATAAATGTTGAAGGGGTGATAGAGTGAACATCAAAGTAGTAAAAGAGTGAACATAAATGTTGAAGGGGTGATAGAGTGAACATCAAAGTAGTAAAAGAGTGATCATAAATTTTGAAGGGGTGATAGAGTGAACATCAAGGTAGTAAAAGAGTGAACATAAATGTTGAAGGGGTGATATTTGAACATCAAAGTAGTAAAAGAGTGAACATAGATGTTGAAGGGGTGATAGAATGAACATCAAAGTATTACAATAGTGAACATAAATGTTGAAGGGGTGATAGGGTGAACATCAAAGTAGTAAAAGAGTGAACATAAATGTTGAAGGGGTGATAGAATGAACATCAAAGTACTAAAAGAGTGAACATAGATGTTGAAGGGGTGATAGAATGAACATCAAAGTAGTAAAAGAGTGAACATAAATGATGGAGGGGTGATAGAGTGAGCATCAAAGTAGTACAAGAGTGAACATAAATGTTGAAGGGGTGATAGAATGAACATCAAAGTAGTAAAAGAGTGAACATAAATGTTGAAGGGGTGATAGAGTGAACATCAAAGTACTAAAAGGGTGAACAAAGATGTTGAAGGGGTGATAGAATGAACATCAAAGTAGTAAAAGAGTGAACATATATGTTAAAGGGGTGATAGAATGAACATCAAAGTACTAAAAGAGTGAACATAAATGTTGAAGGGGTGATAGAGTGAACATCAAAGTACTAAAAGAGTGAACATAAATGTTGAAGGGGTGATAGAGTGAACATCAAAGTAGTAAAAGAGTGAACATAAATGTTGAAGGGGTGATAGAGTGAACATCAAAGTAGTAAAAGAGTGATCATAAATTTTGAAGGGGTGATAGAGTGAACATCAAGGTAGTAAAAGAGTGAACATAAATGTTGAAGGGGTGATAGAGTGAACATCAAAGTAGTAAAAGAGTGATCATAAATGTTGAAGGGGTGATATTTGAACATCAAAGTAGTAAAAGAGTGAACATAGATGTTGAAGGGGTGATAGAATGAACATCAAAGTAGTAAAAGAGTGAACATAAATGATGGAGGGGTGATAGAGTGAACATCAAAGTAGTAAAAGAGTGATCATAAATGTTGAAGGGGTGATACAGTGAACATCAAAGTAGTAAAAGAGTGAACATAAATGATTGAGGGGTGATAGAGTGAACATCAAAGTAGTAAAAGAGTGAACATAAATGATGGAGGGGTGATAGAGTGAACATCAAAGTAGTAAAAGAGTGAACATAAATGATGGAGGGGTGATAGAGTGAACATCAAAGTAGTAAAAGAGTGATCATAAATGTTGAAGGGGTGATAGAGTGAACATTAAAGTAGTAAAAGAGTGAACATAAATGTTTAAGCAGTGCAACAGTGAATGTACAGGTCAGATGAGTGATCAGAAAACTTAAAGGAGTGAAAAGGTGAACAGAAAAGTATGAAAAAAGAACCAAAATGTCAAAAGAGTGAACAGAAAAGTCAAACAATGGGAAGACTCAACAAAAAGGTGTAAAAGAGTGAACAGCAAAGTCAGAATGAGTGAAAGAGTGAACAAAAAGTTTTGAAGGGTGAACAGAAAAGTCAAGGGAGTTTAAAAAGTGAACAAAAGTTTAAAAGAGTGAACGGAGAAGTCAAAGGAGTGAAAGGGTGAACAGAACGTGTTAAAGAGTGAGCAGAAAAGTTGAAGGAGGGAAGAGAAATGTTGAAGCCTGAAGAAAGAAGGAAGAAAGAGAAGCTAATTCTTCCTCCTCCTCCCTCCGTCCTCAGATGACTCGACAGTCTGCAGAGTCAAAAATAGCCCAGACAGCTGAGTGTGTGAGTGTGAGACGGAGAGAGAGAGAGAGAGAGAGAGAGACAGAGAGGGAGAGAGAGAGAGTGAGACAGACAGCGAGAGAGAGAGAGTGAGACAGAGAGGGAGAGAGACAGACTGCGTAAGGAAGGGGGACGTTGGGAGGTCATAGGTGCACAACTAGCTTTAGCCATTTCCATGAGAAAGACTCTGGGGGGTTTTAAACACACACACACACACACACACACACACACACACACACACACACTGACTCTAAGAGCCACAGTCATGGTGTGGCCAACAAGTGTGGGAACTTTGGTCCCCAAAACTCCCACTATTGGTCTCCACTGTGGGAAGGTTGGGGGGGGGCAGTGTGAGTCTGTGTGTGTTAGTGTGAGTCTCTGTGTGTTAGTGTGTGCATGTGTGTGTGTGTGTGTGTGCATGTGTGTGTTATGTAACTCTGGTCTCTCTTTCTTCTCGTTTATTTATTATTCTGGATTTTCCATCATCATCGTCTGCAGCAAACGTTTCCCCGACGACTCTGGGGTTCTGCACCGTGACCCTTGAGCAAGGCGCAGGGTTCTGCACCGTGACCCTTGAGCAAGGCGCAGGGTTCTGCACCGTGACCCTTGAGCAAGGCGCAGGGTTCTGCACCGGGACCCTTGAGCAAGGCGCACGGTTGCGGAGGAAACAACCGAGAGTTGTAACTCGAGCAGACGACGGACGTCCAAACTTAGCGCGCTAATCCAGGGAACTCCCGCGCCGACATGCACGATTCGTCCACCAGGAGCGAGTCGGATCTTCCGAGGCTGGTGGTGAAGCTCTTGACCTCTGACCCCGAGACCTGCTGTCACGTCTCTGACCCTTGAACTAGAAACAAAGTTGGAGCAAATGTGTCTCGTGTGAGTCTTGCTATAGAGGTGGATTTTTTTCTTATTATTGTTATTAAAATATATATATATTTTCATTATATTATTTTTGATTCAAGCATATTTTTTGGGGATTAAAATAATTCAGACAAAAATATTTTGTACAATATTTGGCCGACTTCAATCAAACAAAACAGTTTCAATTAATTAAGTATTTTTCTGTCTTTTTTTTTTTTTGGAAACAGTTTTTTGATTGAAGCAACTTTATTTTTACTCAATGTTTTTAATTTAGATTTGTTTTCACTGAATCTTAAAAAAAAAGTAATTTTTTAAAGGAAGCAACTTTTTTAAATATTTATTTTTAGACTTAAGAAACTTTTCTTTTATTGATTTTTTTTTGTTATTGGGGCAACTTTTTTGTTTACTAAAGCAGCTTTTCCTCTTTTGTTTTTTTCTGCTTGAAAATATTTTTTTGATTGATTTTTCTTTATGGAAATAACTTTTATTTTGCTTGAAAATATTTGTATTTTGCTTGAAAATATTTCTATTGATCTAAACATTTGTTTTATTGAATAACAAGAAACAAATCCAACTCCACTCATGAGCAGCAGAAGAAAAACTGCTGAATTTCCCATCGTTCCTTGAACGCATCTCTGGTGATGCGTTCAAGTGTCAGGTTGTAAATCACCTCAGAAGACGATTGTCACCAAACTTTTTAAACCCAACTTAAGCAAAGTAACGACCGAGTCGAACTCAAAGACTCTCGAACATCTTCTACCGTCTTTCGTCTTCTTCAGGGAGTTCCTGGAAAGTTATCTACGACTTAAATCTCAGATCCTCGGGCGCCAACACGACCTGACAGGACAGATTTCGCCTCCGAGTCTTTAAAAATGTTTGTTAGATTCTCTTGATTTGACTCAGGAGAAGAAAAAGTGGGATTCGAACCTACAACTTTCTCCACTCGTTGACATGTCGAGAATTTTGGGGCCTCCAGACTGAGATTGGCCCCAACCCCCGACTTTCTCCCCATCATTATTCCGCCGTCTCTCTGACCCATCTGTCCCCCCCAGACACGTTGACCCCCTTTTGTTCCAGCTCTTTGGTTGGTCGATACAGAGAGGGGGGGGTGTGCGTGGGGGGGGGGGTTGTCCAGGTCTGTCTGGACTGTGTGGGAATGTGTGTGAGAGTCAGAGCGAGTGTGGCGGCCGGCGAGGACACACTCGGGGCCGCAGGGACATGAAGGCTGGAGCTTCTTCAGATCCATAATCAAGTACCCGGAGTACCCGGAGTAGATCTTGTTCAGGGACTATGCATTCGCCGACGCCCGGGAGTCACGACCACGAGGACTGTGTGCAGACGCAGCTGTGCGGTGAGTTCAGGCTCTTCGGCTCTGATGAGGCTTCACGAGGGGAGTACTCGGAGGGGAGTACTCGGAGGAGAGCGGCAGCTCCGGTCCAGTTTTGAGAGGAAACTGTGTGTCTCGTGTCGACACACACTAGCATGTCTGTGTGGCACTTTTTTGTGTTGTTGGACAATCGCACAACTGAGTGAAAAGTGTATTCAGCTACAAGTTGTTGTAAATGATTGTTGTGTTGTTATTGTGTTAAATTCTGAGTCATAGTCACAAAGTTTCGTCACAAAAACCTGATTCCTTCTGATTTTCTTTATCTTTAAAAAAAAAACAAGATTATTTAAAGTCTTTTTCTTTTCACAAACTGAAGAAAAGTAATGACGCTTTTATTTTGATTCACATAGTTTGAATTCAAACTTTATCGACAGTCTTGATTATGTTTTGTAATCCAACGTTGTTATTAAATGAAAGAAAAAAAGATAAAGTGTGTTTAAAAAACAAAAAAAAATGTTGTTTTACAATAAAAAAACGATAGTCGAAAGTATTTCTTTCATATAATTTGTATCTTAACACAGATTGACCCTGAAATTCTTTGAATTCAAATTTTATCGACAGCCTCAAATACGCTTTGTCATCCATAGTCATTCTTTTATTAAAGTTAAAGTTTAAAAAAAATCATATTTTTATAGTTTCTTATCGACAGCTTTGCACATATTTTCTGATCCAACATCATTATTTAATCAAAATACATTTTTTATACACACTTTCAACACAGATTGACACTGAAATAGTTTGAATTCAAACTTTATCGACAGCTTTGAACATGTTTTTGAAGTTTTTAAAACAAAAATATAGAAATGAAAGAAGGATTTTGTTTGTTTAATACAAAATCTCACCACAAACATAATGACAAACACATTTTTTTTCCTCAGACGCGACATTGAAATAGTTTGAATTCAAACTTTATCGACAGCCTTGAATGTTTTGACATCCATACTTGTTGTGTTACAACCTAAAGAAATAGGAATAAAAAAAACATATATATTTTGTTGTTGAAAACTCTTGAAAAGTCTTTTTTTGTCGTCGTCACAAACTAAAGAAAACCGCAGACAGTCTGGAGACAAAAAACACTTTCGTTTCACTTCAGACACTGAAATAGTTTGACTTTATCGACAGCCTTGGAATTGTTTTGTCACCCAACGTTGTTATTTCAAGAAACAAAAAAATAAGGAATGTTGTTGCTTTAAAAAAAAAAAATTCTCTAATCACTTATGAAAAAAAGAAACATCATGACTCATCATTTGACCTCCTTCTGACATCGTGCTCACACTTGTGGGGTCTTGTTTAGAAGGACGTCTGTGTCTGCAACACACTGGCGGTCTGTGCTCGAGTTTCCACTTCCTGTCTGGCTGTTGTTGTTGTTGTTGTTGTTCTTTTAGCAACATGTGTAACTCAAGCAACCCAAAGGAGTCATAACTCCAACCTGGCAACCCACCCGGTGCAGTGTATTTTTCGCGGGACTTCCTGTCCGACTCGAAGAAGTCGTATTTGTGGCGACGCTTTGAAACGCGAATCACTGGATGACCTGTCGTGACCTCGGGGTCTGAGCGCCGCCGTGTGTGTGGAGCGGAGCTGCTGAATGATTCATGGTCGTCAGCTGACGGCGAGTAACGACTGTGAGAACGACTGTCTGGAGATGTGTGTGTGTGTGTGTGTGTGGGGGGGGGGGTCTGGTGTCTGACTTGGCTCTGACCTCTGCCTGCTCCTTGTGAAGCGAAGTGTGAGAAACTGTGTGTGTGTGTGTGTGTGTGTGTGTGTGTGTGTGTGTGTGTGTGTGTGTGTGTGTGTGTGTGTGTGTGCGGTGGGGGGAGCAGCAGACTGTGGTGAACAAAGCCGTGTCTGTCTGCTGCAGAGTCTAGACTGACTTTTGTGTTTGTGTGTGTTCGCTAATGTCGGTGTGTTGACACAGTCGGTGTTGTGTTGCTTTTTTCATCCAACCACACTATACTGCACATCTGCTAGTTATTCCGCAGTTCTTACTCCACGACTACACTTGTTGTGTTGTCATGTCATGCTTATTTCTTTTGTGTTGTGTTGTGTTAATTTGTTTTTGTTCGTGTTTACTTGATTGTGTTGTTGTGCCGTGTTTATTTGTTTTGTCATCACGTCATAGTTTTTTGTTTGTGTTGTTGTTACTCATTCATTTGTTTGTGTTGTTGTAGTGTCACGTTTCTGTTAATGTCATGTCATGCTTATGTTTTTTGTGTTGTGTCGTGTTAATTTGTTTTTGTTCTTGTTTACTTGATTGTGTTGCTGTGCCGTGTTTATTTGTTTTGTCATCACTTCATATTTTGTTTGTTTGTGTTGTTGTTACTCATTCATTTGTTTGTGTTGTGACATGTTTATTTGTGTGTTGTTGTCATTTCCCCAGTTTGTCACGTCATGTTGCTTTGTGTTCATTTGTGTTGCAGTTGTGTGTCATCATGTTTTGTCGTCAGTCTCATGTTTCTGTTGCTATTTGTTATTTGATTTATTACATGTTTGTGTGTTGATTTGTGTTTTTTTATTTGTCTTGTTTTCTATGCTGTTGTGTTATGTTTGTGTTCTATCGTGTTCCTCTAAGATGTTGTCGTCATCTCTCTCCGTGTTGTCGTCGCGTTAACGTTTTTGTGTTGCTCTCTGGTCTGCAGCTCAACTGGAGTTCGTCCAGATTCTGGTGATCATGGTGGTGATGATGGTGATGGTGGTCGTCATCACCTGCCTGCTGAACCACTACCGTCTGTCGGCGCGCTCGCTGCTCGCACGCCACTCGCCCGCGAGCCGGCGCCACCTGCCGCTCGCCAACGTGAGTCTCGTCCTAGAATTCATTTTGTTTAAATCTCATAACGATTCGACAAGGATTCTGAACACTGTCCTCGTCTCTCCAGGAGGGGACGCTGTGGTGCTCCGATGGAACCAGCTCCACTCTGACTGAGGTATGTCACGACACCGTGAACTCCTTTGCGAACAGTAAAAACTGACGCGTTCCTCGACTCCAGGTCTACAACCCACGTCCGCCGGAGCGCGAGGCGCTGGCCTCCTGCCTGCAGAGGGAGCCGTGTCACCACGTCCACTCGCACACGCCGGTCCAGCCGCAGCGCTTCCAGCCGAGCTACGCTCCGAGTCGCTTCCAGCCGACCTACCCGTACCTGCCCCAGAGCCTCATCGACCTGCCGCCCACCATCTCGCTCTCGGACGGCGAGGAGCCGCCGCCGTACCAGGGCCCCTGCACGCTGCAGCTCCGGGACCCCGAGCAACAGATGGAGCTGAACCGGGAGTCGGTCCGAGCCCCGCCCAACCGGACCGTGTTCGACTCCCACCCGCTCGACCCGTCCAATTCCTGCCTGCAGGCCAGGTAACCTCACAGTCAACAGTGTGAGAATATCATACGATATATATTGTGATACTGTAGTACCAAGAATATATGTGCAGTATTGACGAGTACTTGACTCTTGTGTTGCAAAATGTACAGACCACATGACTCTTGACGAAGTCGTAACTCGTTTACAAACCAAAATATGTCCAAACATCAGCTTTAAAAGCTGCTGGAGTCGACTGTATCCTCTCGTCCTCAGTCATCGCTGGGTGTTTCGCAGTATTTAATTGTTGCTTTAGCGGCGGAGGACGTAATGACTGCTGCCATCTAGAGGCCTGAAGTTTTACCGCAATACAAAAACGAACATATGCTGTGAATATTTGAATGTTAATATTATTAGATTTATATTATTTATACATAAATTTATACGAAGGGTTTGTTTTGCTGGTCTGGAAAAGCGCTATACAAATAAAAATTACACACTTACTTACTTACTTTAGATGCTGCTGGAGACGACTGTATCCTCTCGTTCTCAGTCATCGCTGGTATTTCACAATAGGCCTAATGACTGCTGCCATCTAGAGGCCTGAAGTTTAACTGCAACACACAAACGAACATATGCTGTGAATATTTAAATGTTAACTGTTATTTTTAGAATAATATTATTAGATTTATATTATTTATACATATATTTATACGCAGGGTATGTTTTGCTTTAGAAGCTGCTGGAGTCGACTGTATCCTCTCGTCCTCAGTCATCACAAGATTTAATTGTTGCTTTTGAGAACATAATGACTGCTGCTGTCAAACGGAAGTTTAATTGCAACAAAAAAATTAACAAACGCCGTGAATATTTGCATTTTAATTATATTAAAGATTCTAATTATTTTTGGGACAAAACGTAGTGAAATAAAAACCACAAATGACCAATAACAATATTAGATACAGTGTACTGTATTATTTGAAAGACATCAATTTTTTTTGTATTAATAATGTAGTACTACAGAATTTTTTTAAAATAAAGATAAATACTGTTGAATATAGATACGTATTGTGAAAAGAATACTGCAATATTTTCGTGATATTGTCTTACACCTGTATGTCGAATCGAATATTGTTTATTTTACGAAAATTTCAATGTAATATGAACTATGATGAAAATAAAATACGTTTTGAAAGCCATTAAAAAAATATATATATATATATTTAATTTAGATAAAGAAAACTTGTGTTAGATATTGATACAGTATCATGAAAAAACATCACGATACTTTTATACAGCCCTTGTTGTTGTCAATAAAAAGGTTCTGGTTCAATTCCCGTCGTCTTCCTCTCCTCAGCCTGCAGGTTCCTCCGCCGAGCGTCCACGCCGGCGCCAGCGTGCTGGAGGCTCAGCAGGCGTCGTCGCGGCAACACAAACACGGCGAAGACTCGGCGCCGCCGACCTACAGCGAGGTGATCGGTCACTTCTACCACCCGTCGACGCTCACGTCCTCGCAGGTGCTCATCCACGGACTCCTGCAGCCTCCGGCGCGCCAGCAGCAGCAACAACTCGCTCGCACAGCGGACGGCCGCCACGTGAAGAAGATGAACGCTCCCGAGAAGCAGGTGTGACGCCCACCCGAGGGCGAGCGGGAGAACGACCGCCGGTTGGATCCGGACTTCGACGGATTCACCAAGTTTGTTTACATCCTCGTCGCTTTCGTCGCAATCGGTTCCAATCGGATGATGATGATCCTTCGCCGCGGCGGCGGCGGCGGCGGCGACTCCTGCCTCGAGCGCCATCGCTGGACCGTGTTAGATAGATTAGCTTAGCCTTTACATTTAGCTTGTTAGCACACGACCTCCAGCTGAGAGGCAAAAAACAAAAACAAAAACAAAAAAAAAACACGTGTGGGAGTTGCCAGATTGAAAAGTTTTCTCTCGAAGGTTTGCACAAAGTTCACGACTGTTCTCTTGCGCTAACAGGTTGTATTTTTCTAAGCAGTTTCTTTCTCAAGTGTCGTGTCGAAGTCCGCCGGGAGAGAACCTTAAGAGTTATTTATGAAACGGCCGAAAAAAAGAATTGCACTATTTTGTAAGAATGCGCAGACGTGCGAGTCACTTATTTTTGGAGGAGAGAGACCACTAGGGGGGGCAGCAGAGCAAGTTACCACGACAACATATCGTCACCGAAACCGTTGAATTCAAACGATAATCCCAGATTTATGCAAATGTCCGAGGTTCCGCCGACGAACCCCGAGGCGGCGTTCGAACCCGAGGGTCCAATCAGAAACTGCATGTAGCCATTTTCTTTTTTTTTGTCCTACTTTTGGCCTCAAATCCCAGAGCAGGCTCTCACTACCTCCAACCCGAGCGAGTCAAGCACAGTTTAATCAGACTTTGTCACGTCCGACAAAAACTTCTAATCACGTCCGGTGTCGCTTCCTTCAGTTTTTTTGTGGTCGATGTTCGTTTCCTGTCGTGACGCCGAGGCGTCGAGCGTTCGACTCGGGAAGGCGAGCGAAGGCCGCCTCGTCGGACGCCACGGATTTAAACCTCGTTCCTGGTGGGTTTCTCTCCTCACAGGCATCTCGGAGCACTTTACTGAAACGATGGTGTCGGCCATCACCGTATCCTCGCGTCAGTCCACGAACACACTCGCACATGAACCTCCTCCATTTTGATGCGCTACGATCGCTTATGTTGTTGGTTTTTTTGTCAGTTCTGATCCAAACACTGAAAAGATTAATCAATTCTTTATCAAGAACAGGTTTAAAAATGACAAAATAAACAAAGTTTTAACCAGAAACATGAAGGTATAAACTAGCTAGCTAGCTTTCTTAGCAGATGCTAGCTAGCCTCACCTAGCTGCAGTAACCTTATTTTCACATTTAAAAAAACAACAACTTACATTCCAGTTTGAGCAAATAACTGTAGGTTAGTTAACTAAGAAACAAAGGTTTATGTTTTGATAAACTGGAAAAAAAACAAGTTATGTTTGTTAGATTAAGGAGATATTGAGCTCACTAACTAGCATCTGCTAGCATCGTCTTGAGATAATAAAATTACATTTTAATTCTTCATTGTTTGATCAAAACACACAAGAAAAGCAACATGTTCTTTAAATAATCCTAAAGTATTTGGTGTTCATCAGAAATGAGGAGGTTTATGTGTATTTTGACTTTTTTTTAGTGGTTATTGACCCGAGCACTGTCTCTCGACGAGTCAGTTTTGGGTCAGAACTTTGGACACGTCGTTGCAAGAAAAAGACACGCTGAAGTGTTGAAAAGTGACACGAGTGTCTGCATCGACGTGTCGTTTAAGTCAAAGTGTGTTTTTGAGGGAAAAACTTTCACTGCAACAAAAACCCTGACGAATCCAGAACCGACTTCATTCCAGACTTTATGCAACAGCGCCCTCTGCAGGGGCCGAACCGAACTGAAGCCAAAACCGGGTCGTGTAAAGAGAGAGAGAATAGAAAATGTTTCTTAAAAGTCTTTATTTATCCTCCTGATGGAGGGAGCGAGACGACAGAGTCGCGCCAGAAAATGTAGTTTTAGTTCATCATGACTAGTAACGGATCTCTGGAGGTGGACAATCATCAGAGTGAATGTTAGCGCCACCTTCGGTCCTTTTTTTTATTCTGGCTCTTTAAGGAGATTAAAGAGCACTTAGACTCGAACCCAAGACTCGATCTCTGGTTCCAACGGCTCCTGAGGGTTTGCAGCGGGTATCAGAATTCTGGACCGGTTCTGGTTGGGGGTTCTGGGCGGTTGTCAGTTTTTTTCCTTCTGATGATACGGTGACGGCTGACATTGAAATTGGTGCCATTTTCTCTTGTAAACAAATGACTTTTCCATGTCATTCATAAATCTATTAATACGATTTTACTGCAAGTTTATTCATTCACTTCTGACTAAAGTTATCATTTCTTCTAAAGGCACTGGTTTCCTTAAAATGATCAAGAGAAACTTTTGCCTTCCCCCAGTTCTGGGTCACGATCCCAGACTTCCTGTTTTGAATCATCCCGAGTGCGTTTAAAAAAAGAAAAGGAGAAAATAAATTGAAAGCACTTCCTGTTTCATAGAGATGCCTGTCGTCCAATCACAGACGCTCGTTGCTGCCACCGGTCTCCCTTTTTCTATGTTGTTTGTTTTGTCGTTCGAGTGTGCCTGCGCTGAGACGGGCGAACGAGCGGCAGGAATGGGCTGTCAATCATCCCAAGTCCCGCCTCTTCCCCGTCGATAATGTGATGATGATGATGATGAGATTGTGAGAGTGATGAAGATGATGTTGTTTTAATAGAGCGTTGCAATACACCTTTGATCTGCCTTTTTGATAACCATAGTTCTTTAGTAGTTTTTTTTTTTGTTGTGTTTGTATTCTTAGCGTCTTTACTTGCATAAACAAAACCAACTTATGAGTGTGAAACTACCTAAAACACACACACACATACACACACACACACACACCGACAACTTGTAAATACCAGAAACTGTTTTCAGCTTTCAAGTGTCCTTTAAAGAGTCGGAGAGCGAAGCGATGAGATTCTTTTTTTTTTTGTACGGGTCGACGGTCATCGACTGTCCAGACAGAACTTCTATTGTGTGCCTTCTTTTGTCTGGATCAGTCAAATCAATGCTCGTTTTTTCTCGCTAACGTGATGATGTCGTACGGAAGCCGCTCGTGCCGGCATCGTGTCGGACACACTATCAAAACAAACACTAATGTATGTCATCAACACAGCTTTTTTCATTTCAATTTTCTATTTATTCAGCTCTTACTTCTGCAACAACTGACGTTATGTTCCCGCGACATTATTCCTCAATTTTAAAACACGGATTTTTCCCCCCGAAAGAACATGACCACTGAGCTAATGGCTACAGTTCGAGGCCCGACACGATGTCTCTTGGCACGAACGCGCTTCCCGTCTCTGGACAGATTGTGTTCGTCTTTGGTTGTTTGTTTGTGGAGCTGAAGAGTGGACTCGGTTCTGCTGGACTCTTTGAATCAGTGCTGCATGAGGAAACATCACAGACTCTCTGGTAGCATCCGTGTTGGACTTTCATCATCAGAGTCCAGCGTCTCTGGTGACCTGCATGACTCATCGATATTTCCTGCTGTCGCTTCTGTTTTCTTTTTTTATTTATACTGAATGTTCTGTTGTTTCGTCTTGTTGACAAGTTTCTTTTTTTTCCCGTCACAAATCAGACATAGCCTTGTTTAAGAAATAAAAGTTTTATAAATACACTCCTGGCTGCTGGTGTTCTTGATTCAAACCCTCATCCTAGTCATGTGTTGGTGAAGCTTCATGAAGCAGTGTCAATATCTTCAGAGTCCACTAGATGGCGTCTGCACGGTTTTAATCTGTTTGCAACAACTTGTTTCATAAAACGTCACATTTTTAAACTGATGGCGCCACCTACTGACCTCTGAACAACATGACACTGTTTCATGAAGCTTCATCGACACATCAGTACTTCATCGGTGACGCGTCAGGATCACAGAGCTTCAACTTCATCCTGGACCTGTTCGCGTTTCTAAAGAGTCCAACATCTCTATACCCTCGAGAAAGTATACAGAGGTTCTATTTTTTAACCATTTCATTATTTTCGTAGCCTATTAAAATATAATATATAAATATAAATTATAACAATATTTTTATATTGAATTTAAATGGCTACACATTAAAAAATTACAAAATTACATTACAAAAATAATTTACATTTCTTTTTAAAATAACAATATTAAACCCTTTGTGTAAAAATAATTAATTTAAAAAAAGTTTCAATATTTTAAATTAAATGTATTGAAGAAAAATATATTGATGTGACCCTGGTCTGGAAAAGTGCTCTAAACATATTAATAACTTACTTACTTGCAATCATTGAAAAATAGTTTTAATGCATTAGAAAACAAAACAATAAAGGAACTGCTGCCATCTAGCGGACGGAAGTTAAATTAAAAAAAAAGTTAATGCTATTGAATGTCAATATGGTATGGTGAAAAAAAGTTTGTTTTGATAGTTTCTTAAACCTCCTATGAGGATACAGTTTGGCGGAAGATTTTATAGTCGAGATAATAATTGTCAATAATTAATCTGGAAACTTCCATCAATAAATTTATCTCCGGATCACACTGGGACTAAAAGGTTAAAGACGGAAGGTTCGACTCCAGGATTCTGAGCAGCTCTAGTAGAAGAACTCACATTTGCCTCGACCCTTAAAACTCTTCACTGGCTGCCAGTTTCTTTCAGGATCAACTTTAAAATTCTGGTTCTTACTTTCAGATCTATTCATGGTCAGACCTTCCATCAGTGATCTGATCCAGACTTACACCCCAGCTCGGGCTCTGAGGTCTGTGGATCAGAATCTACTGATGGTTCCTGAACACGGTTCAGGACCAGAGGAGAGAAATCCTTCCAGACTGTTGCTCCTGAGCTTTAACTGTGTATTGTTTTTGATTGTTAGAGCGCCTTGTGACCCTGGTCTGGAAACATCTTTACAAATAACCTTTACTTATTATCCTCGTTTATTAAAGTGAGACCAAGAGTTTGGTCTCCAGCGATGATGGTGTTTGTAGCGACGACACCGGAGCTTAAGTCCCAACTTTATTCAGAAGGTACATCCCGAGGCGTCTGTGCGGCTGCAGAGAAAACTCAGGCGACACTCGAGTCAACAGGAAGAGAAAAAAAGGAGGAAAATAGACTTTATTTTGTACTATATACCAGGAGGGCGGCGCCGCTGAGGCAGGAAGCTCCGTGGAAAACGACTTCCCGTCCAGCGACGCCTTCATGCATAAACGTGTCCGAAGTTTAGTGAAGCGGAGCGACGGCGGCGTCTCTCGGCTTGTTTTCTACAACTGTTGATATGAGACGTGGTTCTAGAGAAGTCCACTACACGAGAGGTGTCACCAGGTGAAAAGTAAAAACCCATGCACACGCACACACACAAACTCCAGAAGGTACGAGTCCCTCAGCGAACGTCACCGACCACGAGAACGTCAAATAAAAATCATTCTTTTCATTAAAAAAAAAAAAGGAAGACGTTTGCAAACATCTTGTTTGTGAAGAGTTTAATCTCAGAGAAACAAAATGTCAGCCATGATTTTTTGATAGTCGCCGGTTTATTCGGAGTGTGTTGCTATAGTAACCGATTGGCTTTGGAGCTCCATTGTTTTTTTTGTTGTTTTTTTTTGTGTGCGTTTTTTAAAATTTTGGGGCGACGTCCGCGGTGACACTTCGCTGAGAAAAAGTCGTACATTTTTTTTTTTTTTTTTTAAACGACCGGCGGTGTTTCCCGAGCTCGCCGTGGAGACGTAGAAAAGAAGGCGGAGGAACCGGTCGCCGTCGTCGTCGCACGTCAGAGGTTACAATGCAAGAAGCAGAAGTTGGTCGTGTGATGTCATCGCGCCGTCCTTCCCCGCCGGAATCCGTCGACTCTAATCCCAGACGTCCGACGCTCAGGGGGCGCACGAGGGGCGCCGTTTTTTTTTTTTTTTTAAATGACGAGAACCAGGGGGTGCGTCCCGGAGCGTCGGGGGTAGGATTAGGTGGGCTTTGAGGTTTCGAGCGACGACAAGCTCAGCAGCTCAGAGTCCCTGTCGCTCGCGGTGTAGCAGAGACAGACGGCAGAAGGACACCTGGTCGCCGGGGGGGTGCGGCTCACTTAGCTGGTCGCCCAGGAGGCGAGCTCCTCCATGCCGTCCAGGTCCTCCTCCTCCTTCTTCTTGACTGCGTGAGAGAACGACAGGTGAGGACGACAGGTGAGGACGGGGGGGTGTCGTGATGCGACCTCACCTGATGTTGATGGTAGTGATGCTGTGGGGACGTTGGGGAGCGGCACGTCCTCGCTGCCCCGGATCTCCAGGAGTTTCTTGTCCACCTCCTCCTGACCCAGCTCCTCCAGCTCAGCCATGAGGTCATCCTGGACAACAGAGAGCGGTTAGTGGACCAGAACCGCGGTTAGTGGACCAGCACCACGGTTAGTGGACCAGAACCACGGTTAGTGGACCAGAACCGCGGTTAGTGGACCAGAACCGCGGTTAGTGGACCAGAACCGCGGTTAGTGGACCAGAACCACGGTTAGTGGACCAGCACCACGGTTAGTGGACCAGCACTACTGTTAGTGGACCAGAACCACGGTTAGTGGACCAGAACCACGGTTAGTGGACCAGCACTACTGTTAGTGGACCAGAACCACGGTTAGTGGACCAGCACTACTGTTAGTGGACCAGAACCACGGTTAGTGGACCAGAACCACGGTTAGTGGACCAGCACCACGGTTAGTGGACCAGAACCACGGTTAGTGGACCAGAACCACGGTTAGTGGACCAGAACCACGGTTAGTGGACCAGAACCACGGTTAGTGGACCAGAACCACGGTTAGTGGACCAGAACCACAGTCACGTCCTGCACCGGACCGGACGGATTTTTCTACTCATATTGAGATTTCTTTCAAACAGTATTCTTAACCTTTGTCTGATCTTATGAGTGTAATTTGCACGTTGAGACGGCAAGTGATAGAAGATCTGACTTTATGTTTTTAAATATAGTTTTTTAAAAGCATTAAACTGTTGTTTTTTAATAATAATTTAATTCAAAAATTTGGATATTGAAAGGTTGAATTAGTTTTTATTGAACATTTTCTAAATTAATATCGATTTTTTACACATAGTTTGATATATTTATTCAAATAATTAAAAAACGTTTTTTTAAATACATTTTTTTGTTAATGTGTAGCATTTTAAACTCATGATATAAAGGTTTAGTGCCACCAGACAAAAGCAATAGAGCACCGAGCTACTCGATAGATCTTACAGCCAATCATGCGGCAGCTTTTTTATATTGAATTTAAAAGGCTACTATGTTAAAAAAATATATTGATTTTAGAAAAATAATTTTAAGTTAAGTTATAATATCACTCTACATGTAAAACAAAAACTTTCAATGGATTTAAGGAAAATACTTTGTTAATTATTTATCATATTATTGTTTTCTCATTAAAAAAACAAAGTCAACTTTTCAATATAATTAATTAAATTTAGATACTCAATAAAAACGAATTCCACATTTATACAAAGAACTTATAAAATTCAATTAATTGAAAAAATGCTGAAAAACAACATTTCAATATATATATATTTTTTAAGTTTATTGATTTAAAATGTTGAATTCAAACGTTCAATATCCTGACTGCATGTACTTCCATACGATGGTTTGTGGATCCAGATGGTAACTTCACTGCTAACAATTAGTTCATCGTCTCATCACGTCTTAACGATGAAAACATTCAAAATGCTCAAAATAAAAGTTCGTAAAGGTAACATGTGACACTGTCCCTTGTATCGCCATGGTTACGTGTACACGCCGCTCTTACCTCGTCGAAGTCGTCGGCCATGCCCATGGGCGTCGAGATGGCGTCTGTGATTTCCTGCGCGATTTCGTTTTGATCTGCGATTTCGTCAAACAGGTCGTGCACCTTGTCGACGTCCCTGGGTCACCGGAGGAGAGTCAGAGGTTAGAGGTCAAGTTAAGGACAAATACAGTGTTTAAAACTCGGGGTTTCCTCTCTTACATGTCTTTGTGTGCAGCCTTCATGGCCTTGGAGGCGTAGCCGATGTTCTTGAGCACCTCAGTGTTGGCCGTGGCGTTCTCCAGCATCTCTCGCTGGAGCTCGATGGTGGACAACGTCCCGTCGATCTGGTCCAGTTGCTTCATGTAACGTCTTTTCCTCTTCAACGCCAGCAGAGCAGCTGCACAGAGAGTTGGTCAGAGATCGAGAGGAAACAGTACTGACTTAATGATGTACATGATACTGTAGTAACAAGTATATTTGTGACCCTGGTCTAGAAAGGCGCTATATAAATAGAGATTATTATTATTATTATTATATGTGTAGTGTTGTCCAGTACTTGACTCTGGTGTTGTGATTGTGTAGTAACAAGGATATATGTGTAGTATTGTCCAGTACTTGACTCTGGTGTTGCAGAATTTACAGACCACATGACTCTTGATGAAGTCGTAACTACTTTCATTTTTTTTCAAACCAAAATATGTCCAAACATCAGCTTTAAAAGCTGCTGGAGTCATTGTATCCTCTCGTCCTCAGTTATCGCCGGTATCTCGCAGGATTTCCTTGGCTATGTAGGATGTACTGACTGCTGCCATCTACAGGCAGGAAGTTTAATTGTGACACAAAAATGAACAAACGCTGTGAATATTTGAAAGTTAACTGTAAATTTAAAATGCTATTATTTTATTATTCACAAAATTACTTGAAATAGAATCCATAGATACCATGATAGAAATACAATATGATTTGACAGCCAGTATTAGAAAAGAATAATGCAATATTTAAGAATAATACAATATACTGACAATATTTTCTTACACTAGCATTAATGTGTTCCCCGTAGATTCGGGGGAAAATTAAAAGTGTTCATTAGCTTAATAATAAAATGAATATATAATAATAATTTAATAATACTTTTTTATTCAATAGAAAAATAAATTATTATCAAAAGACCTTTTTCTTTTTACATTTCAACCAGATAATTCCTACTGATAAGAAACTCTTTACATATACATTAATTTATATTGCAAATATGACAATTTTTGTGTATTTGTTATACAATGACCAAACTCAATGAAGCAACTTAACATTTATATTAGGCCTTTATTTTATTCCCTTTTTTGACAATGGTTTACCCCGAAAATGTTGATCAATTGAACTGGATAAAAATAACTCAAAGTACTGTGTGTGACATCATATCTGGCAGTAATGACCCGGTGATCGAGTTTCTGTCTCCAGCAGGATCGGATCAGATCCGATCAAACCCGCAGACGGATCTTCTCTGAACAGACGACGTCTCTGGTTCCAGAGTTGATCTGATCAACATCATGACACTCAGCAACGTCACAGCCTGCATCCGTGTCATGATGTCGTCCAGTGAGGTCAAAGGTCAGAGATAACACTGTCGAAGGAACACACCTACACTACACTGTAAGTATGTCGAAGAAATGGTGTTTACTTAACTTTAGAAACCTTTGCCTTCCCTGAGCCTTTTTGTTTTATTTGACATTTTCTATAATTGTACCTTTTATTTGGTTTAATTAAAGGAGAAATGTTTTAAGTAAAGATGACCTTATGTAGGTAAGAAGTTATCGATATATATATTTTCATAATACTGTCTACATATTTAACAGAACAGTGCAGACTAAGAATTTTTTTTTGTGCGTTTCTGAATCACATTTTAATTTCATCATAGTTCTTTTGTGGCTTTTATTTCATAAATTGTGTAGAAAACACAATAATTCTGTTGCAGGATTTCATTGTTGCTTTAGCTGCGAACAAAAGCTGTGAATATCTACAAGATCCCGGTGATGACTGAGGATGAGAGGATACAGTCGCTCCCAGCAGCTTAAAGTTGATGTTTGGACATATTTTGGTTTCAAAACAAATAAAATTAGTTACGACTTCATCAAGTGGTCTGTAAATTCTGACAATACTACACATATATCCTTGTTACTACAGTATCACAACACCATAGTCAAGTACTTGACAATATTACACATATATTCTTGTTACTACACTATCACAACACCAGAGTCAAGTACTCGACAATACTACACATATATCCTTGTTACTACACTATCACAGCACCATAGTCAAGTACTCGACAATACTACAAATACATCCTTGTTACTACAGTATCACAACACCATAGTCAAGTACTCGACAATACTACAAATATATCCTTGTTACTACAGTATCACAACACCAGAGTCAAGTACTCGACAATACTACACATATATCCTTGTTACTACACTATCACAACACCATAGTCAAGTACTCGACAATACTACAAATATATCCTTGTTACTACAGTATCACAACACCATAGTCAAGTACTTGACAATATTACACATATATTCTTGTTACTACACTATCACAACACCAGAGACAAGTACTCGACAATACTACAAATATATCCTTGTTACTACAGTATCACAACACCATAGTCAAGTACTCGACAATACTACAAATACATCCTTGTTACTACAGTATCACAACACCAGAGTCAAGTACTTGACAATATTACACATATATTCTTGTTACTACACTATCACAACACCAGAGTCAAGTACTCGACAATACTACAAATATATCCTCGTTACTACAGTATCACAACACCATAGTCAAGTACTCGACAATACTACAAATATATCCTTGATACTACAGTATCGCAATATATTACAATAGATTGTATCATTGCAATCGAAATTCTTGCCAATGCATACCCGTAATAAAACCATGGTTCCTCAGATGTTAAGCTCCCAAAAATCCCAAACGTCTTAATTACCGACAACTTTTGCGTAACCGTGACGTTCTTCTCTCGGGGAACAATGCCAAAGAACCGACGGCTCTAAGGAATGCCAACGTTCCAGCTTCATCTCAAGCATCCAACTGGCATGAAGACGATATCGCGTCATACTCTCAGAACTGTGGCGCACAGGTATGCACGCACTTTCAAGTCCAGACTGGTTTCAGGCGACAAGTCCTTCGAACATTCGTTTCACTGCCGTCAACAGTTCATTATTCAACCAAATCTTTCCTCCTTTTTCTTCAGTGATGCTGGACTCGAGAGTGGTTTGTAAGAACACTGAGCCCACAAATAACTGCAGAGTGTTTCCAGGAAACGTCTTGTGGTTTAAATCCCACAGGGGGGGGGGGTTTTACCTTTGGGTCAAAACATGCATGTCATGTGACCAATTATGTGGTCGAACGTCATCAGACGAGTGAGGTCGAGTGACGAGCGTGAACTTGAGCGTCGCTGGACCGGATCCGAGACAAACAAATGCATCCATCCTGCTGGACTCAAGGATGACTCAGCACTTAAACTAATGACGAGGAAAACAAACGCAGCTCTGTCTCCATGTGGCTCGCTTTAAATCCGACAGCTCCGGGGAAATGCAGATCAATTCCTCACAAAAAGTAAAATCCCGCCATGAAGGAAAAGAACGACTCCTCCCTTCGCTCTGCTGCTAATTCTGGTGCCGGTGGTCACAGGAGTCGACGGCCGGTGGTCCTTCTTTTATAAACAAACAACCTTCAACTACCAACAAGTCAGTGTGAAGTAACTACTAACTTCAGGTAACATGTCTGGGAATCGATAAAACTCTTTCAACTCCATTTTCATCTATTTTGGCCAAAACGCACTTTTGTTATTGACCATGTTTTTCACATATATTCATCCTTTTTTCTTCAATCATCTTGTCGTCCTTCGACATTTAACTTGTTTTTGACTTAAAGACTGATGTCAAGAGATCAGGTCTTCAGGAAAAGTAGGTCCAAAGCTTTGGTTAACGTTTAAACTTTAGGACTTAATGTTTCATTCTTTCATTACCCGAGACTAGAGTTCGGACTAGAGCCGGATCATTCACAAAACAGAGGTGGACGCTTGTATTTTAGCGCCACCTTATGGAGCCAATCAGCTGCTCTTTGTTTACCAAGTCAATGATCTTGTCGTGAGTCGTGAAGGGAGGAGTCTACGGACGACATGGTTGCAAAAAAAAAGTGTAAATAACCCGATGCTTTACTCACGGGTTAATAGAGAAACCTGTTTTGTAAACAAACCACTGCGAGCGATTGAACAAACTGAGCGTCAACGACACGACCCGACATGAGAGTTTGTTCTTTAAGCAAGTGTTTGAAAATACAGTGAGGAGAATTGAATAACAGACCAGTTCATTATTTACACTTTAATATTAATTAATTTATACTTTTCCATCCATTTAAAACTGGAAGACACCGACATAACTATAGCAAAGTAAATCCCTAGTTTCCTGTGTTTAAAGAAAACATTTATAATGGAAAACGGTTAAATCCTAAAACTTAATTCATTGTTTGTCACTTCAGTAATACATTACATTGTTATGTTAGCTCAAGGCGTTGGAACACACCACAGAACTAGGAAGGACTAACACGGTTCTTCCTGCCTCACCCGTTTCTTCACGTCCAGTGTTTTTAAAAATACATCTTGAAAAACGGTGCGAATGTCCATCATTGAACTGAACCAGCAGAACACTGATCCATCCAAATCCAGTTTGTTCTTAACAAGATGTTTTCATCTCAAAGAAATTTGTGACACAAAACCAGGTCGTCAATGCTTTATAATCTCTGTTGTGAATAATTAACAATGAGTAGGTAATAAATAATAATGTTACCAACTTTTTGAATCCACACCTGGTGATCCTGGGTTTAAAACTAAAACAAAAATTAAAACCTATCCATCCATTTAGCAAATAAACGCTGACAAATAATAGAAAAAAATGATGTGCCAACAGGTTATTGGTTTCTATTTCAAGCTCCTAATCCAAGACTGAGTGTCATCTGTCCAGTCACGATGAGTCAATGACATGTTGCGTAACCATCCACTTGTCACTTTGAATCGTGAACTCATCCAGATTTAATATTCCGTTCCCACGTCACACGACAACAACGCGTTTAAACCACAGATCATCGCCTGAGCTGTGGGAACTGAAGAGTCTGCTGAAGTAGATAAGAAATACACAACATGAATAAAGGGAAAGTCTGAATCAAGTGTGTTTGCTAACACAACAACGATAAAACTCCTCAGCTCTGCTTCCCTGGTCAATTGAGAGACTGTCTCCTGGGTTTGTCCTGAGGCCTCCACCCAGTGTGACATGTATCCTAAAAAGAAATTCTTCCACCGATAGGGGCCGACCGAGCTCCTCACACCAGAGAAAACCAATTCCTGCAGAGATTATTTGAGGTCACTCTATCAAGCGTGACTGAAGAGTTCTTGATGGATTGATTTGGTTGGATGTTGTGATGGTGCTCCAGGCTCGACTCTAACTTGGTCCATTGTTTTCTCCCATGGCTGACGGCGACACTTTCTAGTGAAATCTGGAGCCGGCTTGTTAAACTGAAGACACCTCTGGCCCCCGTGTATGGCCTGAAACATGATCTCGGAGCCTATTATTAGTGGTTAAAAGCACACTTGCCACTTAGACGGAATCCCATGATGCATGGCAACTATTGAAGCTATTGTATACAAGTATTGAACACAACAAAACTGTATTAACGTTGACTTCACAAGAGGTCTACGAACTTGTGTGGCCTGTCTTTCTGCTCAAATTATCTTTTCTTTTTTTTTGAACGTGTAGTAGGTATGTGTGTATTTGCCACTTCCTGGATGTTTCATGTTTCATGTTTGATCGGCCGCTGTACTCCCCCCGTTCAACTTCGTTTGCGTTGTTTTTCGTCACCAATAAACAAAAACACTGATGTAGAGCACATGTACTAGTTAATCCAGAATATCCAAATTTTCGGAGCGATCAAGTACACGCACCACAAATAGATAGAGAAAACTCATCCGAAAACAAGGTTTACTCGACAAAACATCCAAGGCAAGTAGAAATCCGTTGGAATCCCTACAATAATATAAGTTATACATGTATTTATGATTTATCAAATATATTTTAAGTTGAACGATTTGCACATCTTTTTCCAACAGAAACTTCATGAATTGATCAATTAAAAATACACCATAATTTACGTTTCCATTGCTGTATATTCAAACAACTTATAGCACGTTTGTTCAATTTTGGATTTAAATTTACGTTTCTTTACATATTTTGAGACGAATACAACTTTAATTAATTGATGATGAATCTTCTTTTTCTGTTTCCTTGTTTGGCAATGTTTTCCATGTACTTTTTAAAATGGGGTAAATGTTAAACAACTGACATTTTAAAAGTGGGATTTAACAAAAAAGTCACACCTTAAATATTGAACGGTATTGACTTTGTTTAAAAAGAGATTAAAACTAGAAACTACCGGTTTACATAACACTTTTGAGTATTGTTTTGATTGTTAAAGCGCTTTGTGACCCTGGTCTCGAAAAGCGCTATATAAATATATATATTACTTACTTACTTACCTTTCTTGACACACACGTATATTATTGGTATTACAAACATTTATTTGTTAAAAAGGGGAAAAAAAAGCTGTTTCAGGGACAAATGTTTCAGATAAAAAGTTGTTTTGTTTTCTCTAGACCAAGTTTGACATGTTTGGAAACAATAATTAACTAGTTTTATTTAACACAGAAGCAAAACAAACCGAGTTATATACATATAAACTCACAGCCGCTAACATTGTGTTGTTGTCGTTTGTTTTCCGTCAACAAATCTAAATCTGACACACACTTTGCGACAGTGTCGACACTTGTGTCGAAAGTGTGTGTTCACTAAAGTGATTTAAACACGGTGTGTGTTCACTAAAGTGATTTAAACATGGTGTGTGTTCACTAAAGTCATTTAAACACGGTGTGTGTTCACTAAAGTCATTTAAACATGGCCGGTCCGTGTTGCTGTCAACTGCCAACTTCACCGTCGTTAGCATCGATGCTAACGCGGCGGCGCAGCGGCGTCTGCGGGTCTGAAAAAAACAACAACTTCCGGAGCTGAAAAAAACTCACCTCGCTTGTTTTTCGTGCCGTGTTTGATGGCCGCGGCCTTCTCCTCATCGATCTTCTTCTCCAGGAAATCCTGCTTCTTCATCATCATCTCCTCGGTCTCTCGGAGTTTCTGGATCGCCTCCTGAGTTGAGGGCGCCTTCCCTCCCTTGCCGGAGCTGCCCAGCAACTTGGTGAAGAACGACATCCTGACGTGAACAGTCGCGGCTCCTGAAGAACGTCCGCGATCTAGTGGTTGTTGGTTTTTAAATCGAGTTTCTAAAGAAGCTTCGGGTCCTTCTTCTGCTGCCCTGTTGTCCACAAAACCTACTTCCGCTTTCCAAAGGCAGGCCTCGTGATGTCATTACGTCAGCGTTCTTGCGTAACACAGCCGCGGCGGGGAATTCGCCGCTGAGTCACCATGGAAACCACTTCATAAGGACGTGGAACCTCTCGTTTGCGCATTTACTTCATTCCAGTATAACGAGGTTAACACAGAAACTCGGGCGAGAGCTAACAAGCTAACTACGTTAGCTAAATAGGTCACGTGATCATCCGCGTTTATTTGTCTTTTAAACGTTTTTATTTTCAAAATGGATTTTGATTAAATGTTCTTGAAAATGTTAACATTGGTAAAATAAACAGTTTTGCAATCTGGTGTCGTTCTGAACCACCATCTGGATCCAGGAATCTTATGAAGGTTTCCTCGTTCCTTGATTTTCTGGAACTCCTGTTGTGTTATCAGTTTTATCTTGACCTTTAAAGTATATACTTTATTGAATATTGTATCCTCTCGTCCGAAGTCATAGCTGCCTCCCATGATGCAACACTAATAGACTCAGTGACTCATTCATTCCTGGAGTTTTTAAATTGTACAATTCTGAGTTCGGGGGCAGGAGTGGAGTAAAAGTATCTGGATGTTCTGTTCTATGTTAGTCTTTGTATCCTTTGTCTTTGTAATTTTTCTTTGATCTATGTTCTTTATCTTTAGACTTAGACTTAGATTGTATCAACTTGTTCTTTCTCTTTATTTCTCTTTGTTCTTGTTCTCATTTTCTTTTTATGAAAAATTGCTGTATTTGCTGTGGCTAATTGGAAAAAAAAACAATTTCCAGGTGTTACAGAATTTACAGACCACATGACTCTTGATGAAGTCGGGATTTCGCAGTATTTTATTGTTGCTTTAGCTGCCGAGGACGTCATGACTGCTGCCATCTAGAGGCCTGAAGTTTAATCGCAACACAAATATGAACACATGCTGTGAATATTTGAATGTTAATTGTAATTTTTAAAATAATATTATTAGATTTATATTATTTATAAATATATTTATACGTAGGGTTTGTTTTGGACATTGTTTTGATTGTTAAGCGCTTTGTGACCCTGGTCTGGAAATATAAATGACTTACGTACATAGAATATTAGGCTCAACACATTGAACAACAATGTTTATGATATTAAAATTAAAATAGACTCTTTTGCAGTAAAAATCAGAAAACTTTACATCAAATTATTATCTTATGTTATGATATACATTTGTGTACACAGTTATGGAAGTATATGAGTGCCATCACAATATTACATTTAAAATGATGTAACTTTCTAATTTTGAGCTTTGAATGAAATAAATATAATTTAATTCCTTCATTTCTATACTGAGAATTTAATTTTTAACTTGATTGAATGTGTCCAATATTAATGTTTTTACACATATTCTATTATTTCTTTGTATCCTTTTATTTTTGTTAACTCCTTTAATCCTTGTTCTTTAGTCTCCGAGAACTCGACGGCTCCTTGTGACACCACAGCCAGAGTGTCTTTGTGGATCAGTGCCGCCCTGAGTCCTGTGTGTCATCGTGGACTCCCTTGATGCCATTGATTAATAACCCGGGTCTGGTCTCCTCCTCACACTGTCACTCAGGACATCATCGCAGCTCCACGCTGGGTTTGTGTCGCAACTTTATTCGTACCTTTGTTATTAACGAGCAGATGTAAAAAGGTTTGGATCGTTTGTTTGACCTCGAAACTTGAACACTTGACCCGGTCAGCTCGGGACACCATGAAGGAGAAAACCTACTGGGCCAAGAAGGGCATCAGCTGGAGAGACTTGTACTCGTCGCTCCTGAAGGAGCTGTGGTGCGACCACGACGCCCCCGACCAGGAACCAGCCGGGCCCGTAGGACTCGCACGGCCCGGCTCGTCCTCGGGTCCCGCCCCCGCCCGGACCACGGAGGTCGGGTCGGGGCGAGAGAGTAGGATCCCGGACCTCAGCGCTCAGGTGGAGGTCATCATGTCGGATCACAACTACGCCTTCGCGACGCCTCGAGACCACGCGGACCAGGACCTGGTGAGGAGACCGCTGGGGGGGTCTGACCTTTGACCTTTTGAGTAGAGTGACAAAGCTGTAGACGTTTTATTTGCGAGCATTGTTAACAGAACACTTTTTTTTTTTGTGGTGTCGGTGCAAAATAAAAGAATGAAATAATACGTATGAAATTAAAAGAGATTCATAAAGTACAAGAAGAGACATTATCATAAAAAACATGTATAATGACTTATTAACTAAAAAATAAGAAATAAAATGATAATATAATATTTCTTTACTAAAATTAAACTATAAATAAAATAAATTAGTGACATAAAATAAAATATAAATGATGAATAATTAACCAAAACATTAAATACATTATATTTAATTAAATAATATTAAATAAATTAATATTTTTGATTAAACAAAATGAGATTAATAAAATATGATAAATCTAAATAAAATAATAGACATTATCATAAAATAACATAAAAAAGACATACTTAACAAAACGCCAGTTAAATTTAATTAAATACTGATTTAAAAATAATATATTTTTGAATTAAATTAAAAGAGATTAATAAAAAATGATAAAGTAAAATAAAAAAAAAGATATGACCATAGTAATAACATATAAATAATGAATAATTAACAAAACAAAAATCATTATATGTAATTGAATAATGATAAAAATGTAATATACTTTTGAATGAAATAAAAACAGAATCAATAAAAATAGAATAAGACATATTACCCTAAAAACACATATAAGTAATGAATAATTCACACAAAAAATACTTTCAATCTAATTAAATAATAATAGAAATGTAGTGTATATTTGAGAAATGAAAAAACTGTAAATATTTGCTTGTTACTTATATATTATTTTTATTTTACACACAATTTATTGAAATATAAACCATAATAAAAGTGTGAAGATACAAATAAGAAAAAGTTGCTAAAGTGACTTGTTGCTCCAGGACGACTCGGAGAAGGACGAGGCCGTGGTCGTGACCTGCGACTGTTCTTCGCTCGTGTCCTCGTCGCACCTGTAAGTGTCCAGTCGGGCCGGAGCTCCCGGAGCAGCAGGTTCTGACTCTCGTGTGTTCCAGAACCAACCAGGACCACAAGGGTCGACGCAACAAGAAGCCTCACGTCTCCAAGTGTGGCTCCCAGCAGAGTCTGGCGCAGAACCTGGGCATGAACCTGAGGTCCAGGAGGGTCAACCTGAAGACCTGTCACCGATGGTGAGGACATGTTCTGACACTTGGGTGTGTGTGTGTGTGTATGTGTGTGTGTGTGTGTGTGTGTGTGTGTGTGTGTGTGTGTGTGTGTGTGTATGTGTGTGTATGTGTGTGTGTGTGTGTGTGTGTGTGTGTGTGTGTGTGTGTGTGTGTGTGTGTGTGTGTTGTGCTGGCGAGCTCACTAGCCAGCAGGAGAGTAGCAGGTTGTGGGTTCACTTCCCAGTCTGTTTCTCCCTTTTCTTGCCTGTGTTTTGAACCGTGTTGATCTTGACACGTTTTAATCAGAACTTTCTTTTATTTTATATTGATTTTCATCCTCTCTGTCAACAGCCCGTGTCACAGATGACGAGCAGAAGTTTTGAAACCTGCAGCTTCACGTTTAAATTATTTTCACATCCACAAAAGTTATTTTTCTACTGGTGCACATATTTACAAAATATAACAAATGATTTGTCTTCAGTTATTGTGTGTGATGAGTTTTATTATCGCCATTATCTCTTTTCCTTTAAATAGATTGTTATATTTGTAGAACCTCATAAGATAAATAAGAAAATACTGATTATGGAAGTAAATATGAGACAAAAGATTACATTTGAATTTCTAACACTGGATTTTAACAGCATTAAAATCTGAGCTTTGGATTTTAAAAACCAAGAAATTTCAAGAACTGTTATTTTTCCACTTTCTATTTTGTTTATTCAATGTAAAGATTTAATGTGCATAAAGATTCAATGTTTAAAAAAGAATATGTGTACAATCTAATGTAAAATATAAATTCAGCGTAAAAAAATAATTAAATGTCAATAAAATGCAGTGTTTTCATAGTATATTAAATTTAATAAATAATTAATAAATTAATACATAATAATTTTAAAAACCATTAAAGCCTTTATTTTTATTTATTATCTTTTTCGAATTTTTTGGACATTTAATGTTTTATATTGAGTTTCTTTACATCGAGGATATTTTTTTAACATTGAATTTTACTCTGAATTTATTCCTACGTTTTTTTTTTCCTAAGTAGCGGAAACTTGAGGGTTTTGATAGTACAAAGTCTTGATTTCGATGCTGTAATATTTCAGTGTAAGAAATTAATATTAGAAATCTGATGACACACATTTACTTCCATAATAGATTTTCAAATAAGAAAAGGTAATATTGTAACAAATACAACATGTTATTCATATTAAAACCACAAAGTTAATACAATAAAAATGATAGTAATAATTAAAAAAAATAAAAAAAATTTAATGTCTGCGTAGAGAAAAGAAAACTATGGATTATTTTATTTTATTTTTAATTTTAAAAAATTGAAACGGCTAAATCAAACTGAAACTGAAGACGAACTGTCGAGGAGGAAGTTAAACCCGGTCAAGGCCAGAGAGACTCATCTGATTTCTAAGTCAAAAACGGAGGAAGATTTCGTTTTTTTAATGATTTCCACCTCAAACTGGTGGCGACACTGAGGCGCTCACACGCACGACTCCAGCGTCCAGCCGAGATCTCGCAGGAAGCTGCGTCGACCGCGACGAGTCGTCGTGAACCTCTCCAGGGTCAGGTCCGGGCGCGACGAGCGCCAGCCAATCAGAGCCTGAGACGTCGGAGGGACCGGAGGTGAGGCGCTGACCTGAGGGACGAGATCAGACACACCTTTTGTTGGTGTTGTAGAGGAGTTCAAAGGTCAACAGTAGACACTCGGGTCACATGACTCACATGAAGCTTCTCGGGAGCAGAACCAGAAGATTCCACCGAAGACGTCTTTAACTTCAGGCTGTCTCTCTCGAACTGAAGACATGTGACAGTTTACCAGTGTGTGTGTGTGTGTGTGTGTGTGTGTGTGTGTGTGTGTGTGTGTGTGTGTGTGTGTGTGTGTGTGTGTGTGTGTGTGTGTGTGTGTATTAGTGTGTACCTCTGTGTAGACCTCAGTCAGGAACCCCCACTTGTTTGGCCAAACGTCCGCTGAATTCTTCTCAAGACCCACATGTGCCTTCCTAGACACACAGACACACACAAGGGCAGACAGACACACACAGACAGGTTGATGGACACACACATCATTTGTGAGACTGGTCTACCTTCTTACTTACACACTTGCACAAAAATGGATGATTGGGAGATTTACACACACAGACGGACAGACACACACATGAAGAAGGACAGACAAACACATACATATAGGCAGAATGACACACACACAGGTGTAACAACACACAGTGACAGAATGACACACACACAGGTGTAAGAACACACGAGGAGACAGAATGACACAAACACAGGTACAAGCACACACAGACAGACGGACAGAGAGACTCACACACACAGGTAGAAGAACACACACAGCAACTTAATGAAACACACACAGGTGGAAGGACATGCACGCAGACAGAGCAGCACTCATAAACACAAACGCAGAGAGACACACATACAGGCAGAGGGACACACACACAAAATGACAGACAGACGGACAGAGAGATATACACACACACACACACACAGGTAGAGGGACACACACAAAATGACAGACGGACAGAGAGATACACACACAGGTAGAGGGACACACACAAAATGACAGACAGACGGACAGAGAGATACACACACAGGCAGAGGGACACACACATAAATGACAGACAGACGGACAGAGACACACACAGAATGACACGCACACAAAATGACATACAGACAGGCAGAGACACACACACAAGCAGGCAGAGGGACACACACACAAAATGACAGACAGAGAGACAGACGGACAGAGAGACACACACACAGGCAGAGGGACACACACAAAATGACAGAAAGACAGACAGAGACACACACAGAAACACACACGCAGAGACAGACAGACACACAGAATGACACACACACAAAATGACATACAGACAGGCAGAGACACACACACAGGCAGGTAGAGGGACACACACACAAAATGACAGACAGACAGACACACACAGAAACACACACACAGAGACAGACAGACAGACACACAGAATGACACACACACAAAATGACAGACAGACAGACAGACAGAGACACACACAGAAACACACACGCAGAGACAAACAGACACACACACACAAAACGACTGACAGGCAGACCGACAGTGAGACACACAGAAACACAGAAACACACACACACACACACACACAGACAGACAGTCAGACACACTCTCTGTGTCAAACTCAACTGTGATGGAAGTTGATACCAACTTTGTCAAGAGTCACGTGAGTCACTGAAACATTTTTACCAGATTTCATCCTGATGGACAAAGTTGATCTTCTCTGAAGACCTCAGTGGATCTTCCATCGGTGCAGTCAGTGTGAGTCTGTGTGTGTGTGTGTGTGTGTGTGTGTGTGTGTGTCTGAGGCTCATGTTTCACGTTTGCGTGCAGGTGAAGAAGCTCGTGTTTCGTGTCCACCAGGTTCAACGTTAACGTGTCTTCTTCAACAAAGCTGCTGTGACGTAGTGATGATCTCATCTTTCCACCTTTTCACGAGTGTTGTTCCACAACATGTCCACTTGGAGGCGCCAGAACACGCCATTATAATCCAAACCCTTTTTGTTGCTGGTTTAGATACTTGATCACGTGAAACACAAAAGAGAGGAATAGGATGAACGCATGTGAATCAAGGTCAAAGCTCAAAGAACGAGTAAAGATCCAATTCATCTTTCATCAAAAAGAGTAGTTCCCTGACCGGGAATCGAACCCGGGCCGCGGCGGTGAGAGCGCCGAATCCTAACCACTAGACCACCAGGGAGCGTGTTTGCACAGAGATCATTAAGGAATTGTTAGATGTCTAAGTGATCTTTGAGAGACGTGTTGACGTCATCAGAGATTTTAAAGACTATAAACGTCTTTTTTACGTGTTGGGTTTATTGTGTGAATGCTGGGAAGCTATTTTCTTTTATCCCTCCCACTCATTATTGTATTCCTCTTTTTCTACCCCATTCATTTCCAATCTTCAACTCATGTTTCAACTCCTTCCACTTTGACCAACAATTTATAATTTTACTACTAATACCACTACTGTTCTATTACTAATACTACTACTATTTCTACTTTTACTACTAATTCTACTTATACTTTAAATGTTCTACTACCTCAACTTTAACTAATAATTCAAATTAATCTACTTTAACCACTAATTCCACTAATACTTCCACTACTACTTATACTACTACTACTTATACTTGAACTACTAATTCTACTGCTACTTTTACTTTTCTTCTACTTCTAATTTTGCTACTAATTCCACTTCATCTACTTAAACTACTTATTCCACTAATGCTTCCACTACTAATACTACTACTACTTCTACTTTAACTACTAATTCTACTGCTACTTTTAATTTTCTTCTACTTCTAATCTTACTACTAATTCCACTTCATCTACTTCAACTACTTATTCTACTAATGCTTCCACTACTAATACTACGACTACTACTAATTCTACTGCTACTTTTACTTTTCTACTACTTCTATTTTTACTAATAATTTTATTTCTCCTACTCAATATGCTTATTACACTTGTTCTAGTTGTACTACTAATTCCACTTGTTCTACTTTTACTACTACTTCCACTTGTTCTACTTTTACTACTAATTCCACTTATTCTACTTTTACTACTACTTCCACAGCACAGCAGGCTCAGCATTCACACTGCATTATCTTCCTGAAATGCACTCTTTCTAGTTTGTTATTGTTGTTGAATCGTTTCAACACAAACAGCAGGTGTCAGTATTGATACTGTGTCCCTCAATACTGACACCTGCTGGACCTAAGAAATCACTACATGCACCCTAGTTGACCTGCTCAACAGACACTGATTTTATGACCTAGTTATAGAAACAAATCGTTGTATTTTTGTTATTACTGTATCTCTCAACTGTGATTGTTGCTGTTGTTTTTTAAACCCTCTGATTCTGTAGCACTTTGGGATTTTTACTAAGAATATAAAGTTCACTACAAAAATGTATTATAATTATTATAATTATTTCATGTTTTAATGGATATTTAAAATATTACAGATATTTTATACATTCAATAAAGATGTTAACATGTAGCATAATGTGATCATGTAAGTGAATGTTTTATGAATGACGATCCTTGTGGACTGAGATTTTTTTTATATAAAAAAAAGGTTTTTCAGAGTTTTAAATTAAGTTTATTTTTTTTAAATCATTTCTCCTCGAAAAGATGCCTCAGCATTGAGGAGGTGGATTTTTTAACCATATCTTGTAGCGGGTACATGGGGGTGTGGTCTCTCACCCAGTGGGTTATGGGTAGTCAAGATTCAAGATTCAAAGCGTTTAAGTAAGTAATTTTTATTTGTATAGCGCTTTTCCAGATCAGGGTCACAAAGCGCTTAAACAATCAAAACAATATTCAATAAAGTATATACTTCAAGGTCGAGATAAAACTGATAACACAACAGGAGTTCCAGAAAATCAAGGAAAAGCCTGAAAAAATAAAAACGTCTTAAGATGTTTCTTAAAGGAGTCAGTAGATCCATCAAGCGCAAAGAGAGAGAAGATCGTTCCAAAGCTTAGGAGCAACAGCCTGAAAAGATTTCTCTCCTCTGGTCCTGAACCGTGTGCGTGGAACCATAAGTAGATTCTGATCCACAGACCTCAGAGCCCGAGCTGGGGTGTAAGGTTGGATCAGATCAGTGATGTAAGGAGGACTTAACCCTGGAACCTTATCATCAGGAGCAATCACCAGAGTTTCAGTTGTGTCCACATTTAGCTGTAGAGTGTTTTCACTCATTGTTTGATTTCTATCAAACAATTGACTAAGCTGTTCAGCCTCTGGGGCTCAGTTGGATCAAAAGAGCAGTAGAGCTTGATGTCCTTCAGCAAAAATGTGATAAGAAACAGGAGATCTCTGAATGATTTTACCGAGGGGAATCAAGTACAGCAAAAACAATAAAGGACCCAGAACAGAACCTTGAGGGACTCCACACAACAGATCTGCCGATTCAGACCTCATTTGATTGGCAGATACACTAAAACTGCATCCAGAAAGGTAAGATGAGAACCATTCTAACACAGACCCAGACAGTCCCACTTCATCCCTCAGACTACTTAGCAGGATCTGGTGATCAACTGTGTCCAAGGCTGAGGACAGATCCAAGAGAACCAGAACAGTGGATTTACCCGAGTCAGCCGACATCATGATGTCACTGGACACTTTCAATAAAGCCGTCTCCGTAGAGTGATGTTTACGGAAGCCAGACAGAAACTTCTCATGGATGTCGCTCTGATCCAGGAACAAAGACAGATGCTCAGACACCACCTTCTCCAAGATCTTGGACAAGAAAGGGAGCTTAGAAATAGGCCTGAAATTACTGAGGTCAGTTGGGTCTAAGCCTGTTTTTTTGAGCAGAGCCTCTACATCGCATGTTTAAATGCATTGGGAAAAACCCCTGTGGAAAGGGAGAGGTTCACCATATTGGTAACCCAGGGGCCAATAACATCAAATACTTTGATAAAAAGCCTACAAGGAAGGACGTCATCTGAGCAAGAGGAGGGATTCATCTTGTTCACTAGTGCCGAAATATCACCAAAAGATACAGCAGTGAAGGAGGACCAAGAGGAGGAGAGGGGCTCAGAGACAGTAGGGGTTCCAAACAAAGGGGAGAGATTTTCTCTTTGATCAATATTTAGTTATAATAGTTTGTTGTCATACGTACTATGTACCATGAAATGAAGATGAGGAGGACGATGATGATGATGATGAAGATGATGATGATGAAGAAGATGTTGATGATGATTAAGAAGACGATGATGATGATGATGATGATGATGATGATGAAGAAGATGATGAGAAGACGATGATGATACAGAATACAATAGAATCAACTTTTATTTTCCTGTTTTGTGTTCAAATACTCAAGAGTTTATTTTCAACTTTTATTCTATTTTATGAAACCCAGCTTCAAAAAAATAGTCCTCCTTGTCAACCTTGAAGATGTTTCCATCGCTTGAGAGGTTTTTCTCTCATGGAAAACTCGGCTCATGGTTTTTTTTGTCAACTCAGCGGGATGTGAACAAACTCGATGGTTCTGAGAGTGTGTTCTTATCTCATCAGGATGTGAACAAACTCGATGGTTCTGAGTGTGTGTTCTGATCTCATCAGGATGTGAACAAACTCGATGGTTCTGAGAGTGTGTTCTGATCTCATCAGGATGTGAACAAACTCGATGGTTCTGAGAGTGTGTTCTGATCTCATCAGGATGTGAACAAACTCGATGGTTCTGAGAGTGTGTTCTGATCTCATCAGGTCCGAGCCGGACGACTGCAGACGAACGTTCTACAGCCGAGTGGAGCAGAGATGGAGTCTTGGCTTCCTGCTCCAGCATCAGATCCATCAGACCTTCTGATTGTCCCGCTGACGTTTGTGTTTGGCTGTAAATCACATGATCACATCAGCACTCCGAGGATTCGCGCTAAAGGAAGAAGGATGGACGCCGCCGCCGCACCGGGGAGTCCATCGTTTCCACGGTGGAATCGAATTCCGCTCGCAGATTTATGGAGACACGACGCGACGTGAACACCGAGCGATGGACGTGTGACATGACGGATCTCCGAGGCCAGCAGGAGATGAAAGGCAGAAGCGCTCGTCCATCAAACGCAGGACGGCGCGGAAGAAGAAGAAGTTCTTCAAAGACACGTGGACGACCGCGAAGCAGCTCTCAGCGTGTTCGCCTCTCCCCGGCTCGTCGTGTCGGATTGATGTTTCCCGGCGATGACTGAGTGACGACAAACCGTCATGACTCACACCGACATCACACAGCTGGTCCGGATCGTTGCAGGGTCACCGCGGGTTGTTACTTCTCATTGCAGGGTTGTTATAGGCAATCAAACAGTCGGTCTAAGTCTTCACAGGTGGTTTTCAAGTCATCACACGCAGCTTGTCCAGGTTATTTCGGGTGTTTACAGTTCACAACACATCTGACTGTGGTTGTGTCAGGAGATCTCAGGTTGTTACCCCTCGTTACGGGGTCAGCTCGCGACGGATCCGGGCGGGCACAGGTCACGACAGGAAGTCTACGGTCATTATAGGTCATCAAGGACGGAAGAGAAATCAATCAACTCGAGACTCGAGGTGGATCATGAGTGAAGCCAGAGGCCCCGGCGTTGTCTCTCGGTGAGGCGCTCAGTGCTGCCCTCTGCTGAGCAGAACCTGCTGAGACAGGAGTGGAGTGTGTGTGAGGTGTTCTGCTGAGATGAGTGGAAGTAGATGAATGAGTCTTCTCAGTGACTATCGATCTGTTTGTTGGCGTAATTGATCGTCTCCAGCTGGCGGCTGAAGACGGATGGAGGCCCCTTTGGCTGGACGTGGATCTCCCGCCTCTCGGCAGATGTGCCGCGTGTCTGTGCTGAGGCTGAGCTGCCGCGTCCGTCTTCCAACCAGCGAATGAATCTCACTTGTTGACGTCTTCGAGCGCCAAACCGCGGCGTTAACTCACCTGTTGCATGTTTCACACGTTCACCGTCTCTTCAATTGTTGCCGTGGCCCTTCAGGAAAATACACTCCGGGCCTCCATCGACGTTAACATGGCGGGAGAGACGAGGTGGACTAGAGTGGAGAGACCTGCAGAGTCCTGCAGTGTCTCTGTGTTCAGGTGAGAATAACGCGAGACGGAATGTTAGTTTATTTCCATTTATCAACTCCATTTATCTCTCAAGAAGACGATGATGATGATAAACATGATGATGATGAAGAAGATGGTGATGATGATGAAGAAGACCATGATGATGATAAACATGATGATGATGATGATGAAGAAGACGATGATGATAATAAACATGATGATGATGATGATGAAGAAGACGATGATGATGATAAACATGATGATGATGATGAAGAAGATAGTGATGATGATGAAGAAGACGATGATGATGATGAAGAAGACGATGATGATGATAAACATGATGATGATGAAGAAGACGATGATGATGATAAACATGATGATGATGATGAAGAAGATAGTGATGATGATGAAGAAGACGATGATGATGATGAAGAAGACGATGATGATGATAAACATGATGATGATGAAGACGATGATGATGATAAACATGATGATGATGATGATGATGATGAAGAAGAGGGTGATGATGATGAAGAAGACGAGGATGATGATGAAGAAGACGATGATGATGATAAACATGATGATGATGATGATGATGAAGAAGACGATGATGATGATAAACATGATGATGATGAAGAAGACGCTGATGATGATAAACATGATGATGATGATGAAGAAGATGGTGATGATGATGAAGAAGACGAGGATGATGATGAAGAAGACGATGATGATGATAAACATGATGATGATGATGAAGACGATGATGATGATAAACATGATGATGATGATGAAGAAGATGGTGATGATGATGAAGAAGATGATGATAAACATGATGATGATGATGATGAAGACGATGATGATGATAAACATGATGATGATGAAGAAGACGCTGATGATGATAAACATGATGATGATGAAGAAGACGATGATGATGATAAACATGATGATGATGATGATGAAGACGATGATGATAAACATGATGATGATGATGAAGACGATGATGATGATAAACATGATGATGATGATGAAGAAGATGGTGATGATGATGAAGAAGATGATGATGATGATAAACATGAGGATGATGATGATGAAGACGATGATGATGATAAACATGATGATGATGATGATGATGAAGAAGATGGTGATGATGATGATGATGATGATAAAGAATACAATAGAATCAACTTTTATTTTCATGTTTTGTGTTCAAATACTCCATGTGTTTTCAACTTTTATTCTACTTTATGAAACTCACCTTCAAAACAATAGTCCTCCTGTTCAACCTTGAAGATGTTTCCATCTTTTCAGAGGTTTTTCTCTCAAGGAAAACTCGGCTCATGTTTTTTTTTTTTGCCAACTCAGCAGGATGTGAACAAACTGGATGGTTCTGAGAGTGTGTTCTGATGTCATCAGGTCCGAGCTGGACGAATGCAGACAAACGTTCTAGCCGTCCGTGGCCCTTCGTTACGGATTCTATTCGGCAACCCTCTTGACCCCGACCTGCCGCCCTGCGCCCCCTTGTGGTCCAGCGAGAAACTCAGCGGGACATTTGGCTTCAAGAGACGATCGGGTTGAATGAAAATGTCTCTTTTAACATCTCACAAAGTCTTGTGAGGAGCATCTGGTCTGGTCCACAGGTGAAACCAATCCCGGACGTCACCAGTTTCCCAGAGATCCTCGAGAACGTCCGAAGTTATTTTCATGACATTTTCTTCTGCTTTGAAGCCTGAACGTGCCCGGTTGAGCGGACGTAAGGTTTTTCCTGCTGGGGGAGCAGCAGCTGCCACACATCAGTCACGAAGCATCCAGATGATCCCTGATGAAATGAAACCGTTGATTCCGTGTCGGTTACGCCGCTCCACACACGTTTCCAATCACGCCGCGATATTAAAATCTCAACTAGTCCTCGAGTTCATCCCAGATTAGACGCGTTTGCTCTGTTCACCACCAACACGTGCCTGCAGGGGGCCACGGGAGTCGACCCGGGTTCCAGCCGGTGTCCGTCCGCCAACACACAAACATTTGCCTCATGCTGACTATAGACAAGTTTACACTTGTCAGGCCCGTGTGCGGCGCCGAGAAAGAAAGATGTCGCCAAAATAAACTGCACTGGTGTGAAGACGACAACGTTGTCGTTCTGACAACAATGGTACCTTCTTTTGTCTCCTGGTCATCTTTGTCGACTTCTTGAAGCAGATTCGTTATGTCTCTGCTACACCGGTCGACCCACAACATTGTTGTGAGGTGATGACTCTCAGAAAACGCTCTAGAAAACTAGTACGTCTTTCATACTGAAACTAGGACTCAACTTGATATTTTGTAACAACTGCCGTTTTCCTTCCCTGCTGAGAGGCTGCTTGGCTGCCTTCCACTGCTCCCTTATCTCCTCCGACATCATCATGATGAAATCCTGTCTACGCCACGACAGGATAAAATGTTGTGGTTCGTGGACTCTTTTTTTTTTTTCAATCATCCGCTCTGGACCAGGTTCAGTGAAGCTGAGGTTCCAGTACGTGTGTGTGGTTGTCAGTGATGTCATTGTGGCGAACATCGATTTGTTCGCGGCTGCAGATGAGAAAGTTGTTAGTCCTAATCTTTCTACCCACAATCCTCCTCCGTCAGCTGGCGAACGTTTTGCTCAAGAGCTTGAGTTTCACAGCTCCCAGATCTGCTGTCACGCCGCATCAGATCCAGAGAGCAGAGACTTTGCAGTTGAGCGTCAGAGAGTCTTTAAGTGTTCGTGGTCACATTCCAGCTCCGGAGCTGCTCGCCAACTCTCAGCTGGACCCAGAGAGCGTCGTTGGTTCTGGTTGTGGAGACCCTCTTCTCTTCTGAGCATTCGGAAGAACCGTTGGCCTGAAGTTCAGGTTGTTCTGGTGGAGAAGAACATTCATAAACAAAACTGTCATCTTGAATTTCAGTGATTGTTCTTCTCTGCTGTTGATGTTACTTCCACTCACACATTATTAGATTTCAGCACCGTAATTGAATCTGCCTTCTAAATTTGACAATCATTACCAGACCTGGGACATCGTGCCTTTTTTTCGCAATATTTGTGTTCCCACAGTCAGATGTTCCGACAGATGTTTTGTCGTGTTCCATCAGGACTCAGTTCCCCACTGAACCTCTGAGGATCTTCCATTCCTGGTTCTGTGCGGTTCCTTTTTCTCTCTCAGTTTTCCAGGTGGATCGATGGTGTTTCCAAAGTGGTTCTGACCAGGTCAGAACTTCAGTCACATTGATGAAGTGAGAGTTTTCACATTAGCATGTGGGTCCAGACGAAAGGAAATACCAGACCTGCAGGTCTTAATGAGTCTGTGGTTGGACCAGACGTGAGACTGCTGCGCCAGAGTTGTCAACATCTCCTTGGTGAACACGTTACACTCAGACACAGACGCACCAGGTCTGGTTTTAAATCATTATGACCACCTGGCAGTTCGTGTGGTCAGACTCATGTATTCAGAGTCTTGTATCATTAGCTACAGTCATGTTATGTTAGCTACAGTCCCGTTATGTTAGCTACAGTCATGTTATGTTAGCTACAGTCATGTTATGTTAGCTACAGTCCCGTTATGTTAGCTACAGTCATGTTATGTTAGCTACAGTCATGTTATGTTAGCTACAGTCCTGTTATGTTAGCTACAGTCATGTTATGTTAGCTACAGTCCTGTTATGTTAGCTACAGTCATGTTATGTTAGCTACAGTCCTGTGATGTTAGCTACAGTCCTGTTATGTTAGCTACAGTCATGTGTTGTTAGCTACAGTCCTGTGATGTTAGCTACAGTCATGTGATGGTAGCTACTGTCATGTGATGTTAGCTACAGTCCTGTTATGTTAGCTACAGTCCTGTGATGTTAGCTACAGTCCTGTTATGTTAGCTACAGTCATGTGTTGTTAGCTACAGTCCTGTGATGTTAGCTACAGTCATGTGATGGTAGCTACTGTCATGTGATGTTAGCTACAGTCCTGTTATGTTAGCTACAGTCATGTTATGTTAGCTACAGTCCTGTTATGTTAGCTACAGTCATGTGTTGTTAGCTGCAGTCATATGATGTTAGCTACAGTCATGTGATGTTAGCTACAGTCATGTGATGGTAGCTACTGTCATGTGATGTTAGCTACAGTCATGTGATGGTAGCTACTGTCATGTGATGTTAGCTACAGTCATGTGATGTAAAACGGTCAAAACAGGAGTCCGTTCCGGTCGCTCTAACACGCTGGCAGTTCCTGCTCCCGGGTCTTAATTCTTCCTTTGTGGGGAAAAATGGTCAATGCAGAGTGTCACGGGTCGCTTATTCGCCACTACAAGTCAAACAAAATACAAGCTTTACGATCGATTGGACGCACTTTCTCCCGGCAACTTTACAGGTCAATAACCCCGGGAGAAAAGGTCTCGAACTGTAGAAACATCGCTATATTTAAGGCAAATTTCCGGGCCGAGAGGTTCTCTCCCTATCGCCATATTGGTTCCTTCAAGCTTCCTGTGCCACGATCCCCTGTGGAGAGTCCTTCCTAATTTGTATTTCCTTTTTCTAATAATTCAAATGTTCTTGGATGGGGGTTCTGTCTCCTAGTCCCCCCCTCACGGATGTGTCCCGTTTCGTTCTTTGATCCACGACCCACGGTGTGAAAGGGCAGACAAACAGACGTTTTAAATAACCGGTGTCATGTCTCTAATTCTGTTCCAAGCTTGTCTTGAGACAGTGAATCAGTCTGAGTGGAATGTTGATTGTGAATGTGTATTCAAACATTTAAGCTCTTAGATGAAGCGAGTAATTTATACTTTATATTTTGATGATTCTTTAGCGTTCATTTAAGTATGGCATATACGTATAGTGTATAATAATTTTTAATCTAACAGATGTTAGCCACAGTCATGTGATGTTAGCCACAGTCATATGATGTTAGTCACAGTCATATGATGTAAGCTACAGTCATATGACGTTAGCCACAGTCATATGATGTTAGCTACAGTCATGTGATGTTAGCTACAGTCATATGATGTTAGCTACAGTCATGTGATGTTAGCCACAGTCATATGATGTTAGCTACAGTCATGTGACGTAAGCTACAGTCATATGATGTTAGCTACAGTCATATGATGTTAGCTACAGTCATGTGATGTTAGCTACAGTCATGTGATGTTAGCTACAGTCATATGATGTTAGCTACAGTCATATGATGTTAGCTACAGTCATATGATGTTAGCCACAGTCATATGATGTTAGCCACAGTCATATGATGTTAGCTACAGTCATATGATGTTAGCCACAGTCATATGATGTTAGCCACAGTCATATGATGTTAGCCACAGTCATATGATGTTAGCTACAGTCATATGATGTTAGCCACAGTCATATGATGTTAGCCACCGTCATATGATGTTAGCTACAGTCATATGATGTTAGCCACAGTTATATGATGTTAGCCACAGTCATATGATGTTAGCTACAGTCATATGATGTTAGCTACAGTTATATGATGTTAGCTACAGTTATATGATGTTAGCCACAGTCATGTGTTGTTAGCCACAGTCCTGTCATGTTCCATGCTCAGGTGTCAAGACGGCCTCTGGTTCAGAACCTTTGCCAGTCGCTGTGTTGAGGCGAAACAGCCTCGTCCTTCCCAACAGCAGCAGCATCAGGCGGCTGAGATGTGAGTTATTTACTGACACTTCATCTTCTTTACATCCACATCTGCTGCTCAGACGACGGCCAGCAGCACCTGATCGTTCATCAGCATCCAGAGCTTCATCAATCACAGCCATAACCTTCTCTGGCCACATTTTCATGGTTCACCGCTTTTATACGAGGAGTCTCGTGTTCTCTCTTCCATCATCGCCCGCCTGAGGAAGTCCAAGTCTCGGCACCAGAGTCCGATCTCCAGGAGCTCCCCGATCGACCTGACCTGCTTCAGGTGTCGCCACAGAGAGGCCCCGGCCCGGAGGTCCCGGTCCGGTCGGTGCAGCAGGACTCTCCGCCGCTCGTCCACGTCACGGGCCGGAGCCTTCATCAGAGGCCGGCGTTTCTCTTGATGTCGACAGTTCACATTTGATTTTTATGGACGCCGTAAAGCAAATGACAGTTCAGATTATATTTTACGGGGCGCCATAAAGTGACTGGCGGTTCTGATTCGGCCTTTTTTACGGCCTCCATAAATTGAGTGGCAGTTTGATTGGACTTCACGGGAGACTTTGAAGCCAATGGCAACGATCCCAAAGTGCTGCACAGGCCAGCACAACAAATCAAGCAATTCACCCACCGAACAAACGCTCGCCGCGTCCGCCGCCTTTCATGGCTACGCCGCCGCTCGCCGCGGACGTTCTTTACTGCGCCGCTCGACGCACGCCGGCTAAACGAAATCCCGATGAATCGTTTACGGCTCCTCGACTATCGTAAAAGTGGACGTTCAAACGATTCGGGGAAGAGGTGAGGGTCCTTCTGCGCCGCTCCACGTCTCATAAAAGACATTTTACGATAAAAAGATATTCTCGTGATATAAAAAGTTAAACTGGAAATATCCCATTGATTTAGTGAGTCTGAGTGAACGAGGAAATAAATGAGTCAATTTAGATTTTTTTAGTCGGATTTCTGCTTCTGCTGCTGTGACACGACAGATGTTTGTCTTCAATGGATGACTTCAGTGTCTCACTCTGACACTCCGGGTCGTCTCTCTCACGTCCTTCAGTTCCTTTGGTCTCCAGACTTGAAGAGTGAGCGAGTCAGTGAGAAGATGTCCAAGATATAACTGGTGAAGTCCTTGTGAGGGTCAGAGTCACTTTAAACATCAGAAGACTTGCTTTCCCATCTTAAATCCACTTTCTTGACCCTTAATTCATTCTTCAGTTCACCTTTAAGTTCACTCTTTGGTTCACTCTTTTCTTGACCCTTACTTCATTCTTCAGTTCACCTTTAAGTTCACTCTTTGGTTCACTCTTTTCTTGACCCTTACTTCATTCTACAGTTCACTTTAAAGTTCACTCTTTGGTTCACTCTTTTCTTGGCCCTTAATTTATTCTTCAGTTCACCTTTAAGTTCACTCTTTGGTTCACTCTTTTCTTGGCCCTTACTTCATTCTTCAGTTCACTTTTAAGTTCACTCTTTCAGTTTCTGCTATAGCTTACTTCTCTGTTCTCTTAATGTCACTCTCATTAGTTTCAATCACAATTTCCCCCATTTTTCTTGACTCTAATTCATTATTCAGTTCACTTTTTGGTTCACTCTTTTCTGGTCATTAGCAATAACTTTATTCAAGTGTGTCTCTCCAGTTTATTCCCTCTTGAATCCACTCTTTACTCTAATCTTACCTTGACTCTTACATTCACTTTAGTTCAAACTTTGATTCACCTTTTTAGTCATGTAATTATTTCTTCAGTTCACTCTTGTTTTCATCATTTTCAGCAAAGGTCTACTATCTTCACTTCTGAATTCACTCTTTCATTAACTATTTTGTTCACTCTTTTGTAGACTGTACAACGCACTAGAGTGTGACTCCTTAGACTTCCATCTTAAATCCACTCTTTGTGTTGCATTTTTGACGTTCAATTCAACATTAAGCTTTCTTAGATCACTCTTTTGTGTCACTCTTTTCTAGGTATTTACAGTAGTTCACTCTTTGGTTCACTCTTTTGTTGACCTTATTATTAAAGCGCTTTGTGACCCTGGTCTAGAAGGCGCTTTAGAAGTAGCCATTACTTACTTACTTACAGATACTTTACTCGAGTGTCATTCCTCAATAGACCTTTTAGTTCAGTATTTGGTTCACTTTTTAGTTCACTCTAGTAAACTCTTATATTTACGCTGTACTTCTCACTTACTTCTCCACTCTTTATTAGGCTATTTTATTGTTCACCCTATAGTTTTCCTTTCACTCTTTTTGTCACTCTCAGTGACTCGCAGTTGTCACTCGTCATGGTTCAGATATTTTATTTCAGATCAGAGCGTTGAACAGAAGTAAAGGATTAAATGCAGACGACGAGAGTGACACAAGAGTGACACAAGAGTGACACAAGAGTGACACGAGTCTTCAGCGTTCATCAGGACTAACCCTGAGCAGGTTCGTGAATCTGTCGCGCACACGAACCGACGATGACGACGAAGAAGAGTCGTCGTCATCGACGCGGCGGACAGCTGGAGACGGTTAGCATGCTAGCACGCGCTACTTTCATCTTCCCTCGCCTGAGTGAGACGTGAATCTGTGCCAGCTGTCGACCTTTGACCCGCGAGCGCCCGGCCACGGTGGAAGGACTGGCAGCAATCTGAGCAGAACCCTGGGAGCCACGAACCCACGGAGCTCACGATCCTGACGGAGAGAACGCTGTTGTCCGTCTGTTGATGTTCTCATCTGCAACACAAACTTCAGCTCTGAAGCAGACGCACACAGACGCACACAGACTCACTAAAATATCTCGTACACAACACTTGAACGAGGTTTGGCTCAGCTCTGCTCCAGTGGGTCCAATTGCAGTGACGGCCCGAAGACAAACATGGGCTGAAATCCGAAGCAGCTCATCACCAGAATCCTATCGGATCTCTGGCTCTTTGAAGATCCGACGCCGCTGCTCGTCCTCCTCACTTCCTGTCCATGTTGTGAGCTGCAGATTTCACAGCGAAGTCACTTCAGAGTTTTTTTCCTTGGAGAAGAATGACATGTTCTTCCTCACATCACCTCATGAGTCTCCACACCAGGTCCAACACGCCATGTCCAGAAAACTCTAAGAATTGAAGTAAAACAATGTGATGATGATACAGAAGTGTGTGAGTAGATCCTACTTTTGACCTAAAATCAGAGACACAGGAAGTGATGCAGATGAACACGAGCAGACAGGAAGTGACTGGGACTCAGGTGGAGAGAAGACAACAGGTAACTGACACATACATCACTGACACAGTAACGCACATCACTGACACAGTAACACACACATCACTGACACAGTAACACACACATCACTGACACAGGTAACAGACACACATCACTGACACAGTAACACACACATCACTGACACAGTAACACACATCACTGACACAGTAACACACACATCACTGACACAGGTAACACACACACATCACTGACACAGGTAACACATACACATTACTGACAACAGTAAGACACGCATCACTGACACAGTAACACACATCACTGATACAATAACACATACATCACTGACACATTAACACACACATCACTGACACAGTAACACACACATCACTGACACAGTAACACACACATCACTGACACAGTAACACACATCACTGACACAGTAACACACACATCACTGACACAGTAACACACATCACTGACACAGTAACACACACATCACTGACACAGGTAACACACACACATCACTGACACAGGTAACACATACACATTACTGACAACAGTAAGACACGCATCACTGACACAGTAACACACATCACTGATACAATAACACATACATCACTGACACATTAACACACACATCACTGACACAGTAACACACACATCACTGACACAGTAACACACACATCACTGACACAGTAACACACATCACTGACACAGTAACACACACATCACTGACACAGTAACACACAACACTGACACATTAACACACATCACTGACACAGTACCACACACATCACTGACACAGTAACACACACATCACTGACACAGGTAACACACACACATCACTGACACAGGTAACACATACACATTACTGACAACAGTAAGACACGCATCACTGACACAGTAACACACATCACTGATACAATAACACATACATCACTGACACATTAACACACACATCACTGACACAGTAACACACACATCACCGACACAGTAACACACATCACTGACACAGTAACACACATCACTGACACAGTAACACACATCACTGACACAGTAACACACATCATTGTCACAGTAACAGACACATCACTGACACAGTAACACACACATCACCGACACAGTAACACACATCACTGACACAGTAACACACACATCACCGACACAGTAACACACATCACTGACACAGTAACACACACATCACTGACACAGTAACACACATCACTGACACAGTAACACACACATCACTGACACAGTAACACACACATCACCGACACAGTAACACACATCACTGACACAGTAACACACACATCACTGACAGAGTAACACACACATCACTGACACAGTAACACACAAAAGTCAAGTTGGTTGTGAACAACCATCAGGACAACATCTGTTATTTTTTACAAGGTAAAAAAATAAATTAAAACATGTCTCTTAAAATGATTAAAACAAAACAAAACATCAATGTAATTGTTTTAATACACAAATCATGACAGTTCAACAGACAAGATCATTTTCAACAACAAGTACTTTTATTGACCTTTATTTCGACTGCTCTGGCGTTTGTTAGATTAGGTTAGTTAGAACTTTATTGATCCCTCAGGAGGTTTCCTTCGGGAAACTGTTTTTTTTTTTTCCAAATTATCCACAGCAAATACAGCAGTTTTTCATAAAAAATAATCAAAATAAAAGAAGAACAAGAACAGAGAGAAATAAAGAGAAAGAACAAGATGATACAATCTAAGTCTTAAGATAAAGATAAAGAACATAGATCAAAGAAAACTAACAAAGACAAAGGATACAAAGATTAACATGGAACAGAATGTCAAGATACTTTTACTCCACTCCTGCCCCCGAACTCAGAATTGTACAATTTAATAGCCCGAGGAATTTAGGTGTGTTCACACCTGACAACAGAACCAGAGCTCAGTGCTTTTGTAACTGGAATTATTTATTTCAGATTCATCATCTCAGATTGATTACTCGTGTCTGATCACATTTCATAATGTTGTGAAGTTGAAAACTCTTTATGGTCTTTGTTCCTGTTCTCACAGTAGAAGATGACCTTTGAGAGCGACACCTGGAGGACAGAGGACGGGACCATCATGTGGTTTGTGTAGCTCCATTGACAGCTCCTGTGTAGGTCCAGGTCCTCACGGGTCTTCTGAGGTAAAACTGTGACACCATAAGGACAGTGTTCTAAAACTGAAAGACCACCAGTGGAGAGTCCAGCAGGAAGTCCATGGAGTTCGAGACTCAGAGGTAAAACCAGGAGAGTTCAGTCCCAGTTCGACTGGTCCGCTCTAGGAGGATTTCGGGTCTAATCCGTCAGTCTTCCAATTCGCTTCATTTCACGGAAGATCAGTTGGACCCAGAGCTCTGCAGGTTTAGTCCTTTAGCCTCCAGATATTGACCTTCATCCTCATCATCCTCACCTCGGGTCAAAAGTTCAGCCAAGTCTTTGGTGTGTATGTGTGTGTGTGTGTGCGTGTGTGTGTGTATGTGTGTGTGTGTGTATGTTTATGTGTGTGTGTGTGTGTGTATGTTTATGTGTGTGTATGTGTGTGTGTATGTTTATGTGTGTGTGTGTGTGTGTATGTGTGTGTGTGTGTGTGTGTATGTTTGTGTGTGTGTGTGTGCGTGTGTGTGTGTGTATGTGTGTGTGTGTATGTTTATGTGTGTGTATGTGTGTGTGTGTGTGTGTGTATGTTTATGTGTGTGTGCGTGTGTGTGTGTGTGCTCGCGTGTGTGTGTGTGTGTGTGTGTGTGTGAGGGTTACCATCCAATATTGTTGCAAGATAGTGATCACAAAGTGATCACGAAGAGTGAAGGAGGAGAAGAAGAGGATTGGACGAGAGATTAGAGTGGAGGATAAACAATAATGAAGGTGAGGATGAAGAGATCGAGAGAAGAGAAACAATGAGAGGAAAGGAGTGAGGGGTTAGGCAAAAATGAGAAGAGAAGGAAGAGAAGTAATGGGAGAAGAGGGGATAGAAAGGAGGATAGAAAAAATAGGAAAGGATGAGAGGAGAGAGGTAGGAAAGGAGAGAAGAAGGCACAAAAGGAGAGAGATGGAGGGGAAGAGACCGATGAAGAGAGGAAGAGAGAAGGGGAGGAAAGGAAAGAGGAAATAGAAAAAGCTTTATTCATCCCCAGAGGGGAAACACACTTTCACAACAGAGCAAAGGAGTTAGGAAGAGAGGAAATGAGATATGAAGGAGGAAAAGGAAAGAAGAACAGAGGAAAGTGAAAAGGAGAGTAGAGAAGAAAGAAGAGAGTAACTAAGAGAGGAAGAAAGTGAAAAGGAGAGTAGAGAAGAAAGAAGAGAGTAACTAAAAGAGGAAGAAAGTGAAAAGGAGAGTAGAGAAGAAAGAAGAGAGTAACCAAGAGAGGAAGAAAGTGAAAAGGAGAGTAGAGAAGAAAGAAGAGAGTCACTAAGAGAGGAAGAGTAAAGACGAGAGGAAGAGAGTAAGAAGTCAACGGAGCGATGTGATTGGTCGTGGCAGAGCTCAGACCTGTAGAAACTGGTCTAACCTGCGACGTGGTTCTGAGGTCAAACTTGACGCTGATCGACTCGGACTCGACTAATTTAAACCCGACCGTCTGGACGAGACCGTAAGCGAAGAAAGATGCTTCACATCACGTTCCTCTCCCAGCAGCTGCTGACCTTCATCATCATCATCCTCACATTCTCACCATCATTAGCAAACTGGAGCAGAGAGTTCTGGTCCAGTTCTGGTCCAGTTCTGGTCCAGTTCTGGTCCAGTTCTGGTCCAGTGAGCCCAACACCACTCTGGCTGGGGAACCTCCCTTTGGTCTGAGTCTACAAAAGTCTGTGGCTGGAGTCACTGGCTGAACAGGAAGTGACTCGTCTGCAGGTTTGATGTTCAGACGCGTTGAACGCTCGTCATGATCGGAAACATCATCAGAGACGTCATCGTTTCTCATCAATGATGCTTTTATTTGTTACTTTTTATTATCATTATTTATTCAGTGTTATTTTTCTTTCAACATTATTTTTTTTTATATTATCATTATTACATTTATTATTATCATTATTGATTCATCGTTGTTATTGATATCAACATTATTATCTTTATTATTATCATTATTACATTTATTATTATCATTATTGATTCATCGTTGTTTTTATTATCAACATTATTATCTTTATATTATCATTATTAGTAAGTAAGTAAGTATGTAAGTAATATTTATTTATATAGCGCTTTTCCAGACCAGGGTCACAAAGCGCTTAAACAATCAAAACAATATTCAATAAAGTATATACTTTAAAGGTCAAGATAAAACTGATAACACAACAGGAGTTCCAGAAAATCAAGGAAAAGCCTGAACAAATAGAAACGTCTTAAGATGTTTCTTAAAGGAGTCAGTAGATCATCAAGCGCGAAGAGAGAGAAGATCGTTCCAAAGCTTAGGAGCAACAGCCTGAAAAGATTTCTCTCCTCTGGTCCTGAGCCGTATTACATTTATTATCATTTCATTATTATTATAATATCATTTTTCATCGTTGTTATTATTATCAACATTATTATCTTTATATTATCATTATTACATTTATTATTATCATTATTGATTCGTCGTTGTTATTATTATCAACATTATTATCATTATTATTATCATTATTACATGTATTAATATTATATTTATTATTATTATCATTATTGATTCACCGTTGTTATTATTATCAACATTATTATATTTATTGTTATTATTATTATATTTGTTATATTTATTCATCGTTAATGTTATGAACATTATTATATTTATGATTATTATATTTATTATTGTTTAATTATGATCAACAATATTATAGTTATTGTTATCATTATTATATTTATTCATCGTTAATATTATTATCCATATTGTTTTATTTATTGTTATTATTATTATATTTATTATTATATTTATTCATCGTTAATATTATAATCAACATTATTATATGTGTTATTATTTTTATTACATTATTATTATTATTCTGGATAATATAAATGTATTAAATCACGGCTTTCCTCTGACTCGGCCGCGTCTCACCGTCAACATAAGGTTTCAATCAAGAACCTTTCTTATTATTATTATCATGGTTATCATTATTTATATTATTTCTATCATTGTTATTATAATCAGATTTTAAAATAATTTATATCAGTGTGACTATTATTTTCTTTTTACTATAATTATTTTCATGGTTATTATTATTATTATTATAGTCATCGTTGTTATTATTATTAAAAAACGGTATTATTATTTTCATTGTCAGTATTATCATGATTAATATCATTAATTATTATCGTTATTTTATTATTATTGTTGTAAATATTAGTATGATTGTTACAAGTATCATATTTATTATTATATATTATTATCATCCTCTTGATCATCATCATCATCATCATCATTCTGCTTCTTCTTCTTTTTATGATTAAAAAATAATTACTATTATTTTGATCGTTATTATTAATATTATTAGAATCATTCTTATAATATAATAATAATTATTTGTAGTCGTAAGTAAATCATTTCTTCAACTTCTGTAGTTTCATTTGTCGAAACATTATTTTGTATTTTCTGGTTTACGACGCGATAATTGACATAAGTCGCCGTAAACACCGATAAAAGTTCAATAAAAATGCTGTCGCCATGACAACAGAATCTTCATCATGACTGACTTGAATCATCATGAACATCGTTTGTCGCTCACATTAACAGAGTTTACACGAAAATTAGTTTTCGTCGAAATAATTTGCTTTATTTAACATTTACTGATGAAGTTTGCAAACATTTTATCAACAAACACTTAATTAACAAACATTTTATTAACAAGGCTGTTTTTTTTCAATAAATAATATTAAAAACGATCATTTGAGTCTTAAAATGCGTTGTTTTTACTACGAATAATTCTTACAAAGATGAATAAAATGCAGATAAAATTACAATAATATAATAATAATAATAATAATTTACACTAATATTGTTTTTTGTCTTCTTTGAACATTTTGAACTTTTTTTTATTGATTCTAATTTTAAATAATTTTCATTTGAAAATATTTCGATTTTGAATTCATTTATAAGAGATAGTTTAATAATGGTTTAAATTGATCAAATTTTTTTTATAAACATTAAGTTATTAAATTAACTCAGATAACGATAATATTTAGTTTTTTAAAAAACTTTTTTTATCCGCACAAAGAGGAAGAAAATATTAAAAGTTAATTTTATCAGAACCAAACTTCATTTCATATTTGATGATGTTAGACTATGGATCGGCGCGGTCGTGCTCAGAGGTCGGACGGACTGGACTGACCGGGTTCTGACCATCATGGCGGCGTTTCCTCGGCGCGTCTCCGTCGCTGTTTGAACCAAGATGGTTCCTGTTAGCGGGCGCGCGATCAATAACAGACGCGAGGCTCTGACAGAAATAGAAGCGTGTATAATCGGCCGTTGTAAATCAGCTCGGCTTCGTCTTCTGCTGCTGGAAAGCCTCTTCGGGCCCAAAGAACCGGGCCAGTTCTGCCGCATGTGGCGCCGCTCGCTCGCCTTCCTGCGCTCGTCCGTCCTCCAGAGAAACCTTCGGTCGTCTTCCAAACCCAAGGATTCTGGTGAAAAATCCCCTGATTTCGTCGATGATCCGACTTTCGGTGAACGGCGCCGATTTTTTCGTAGATTCGCTTCGGATTGAAGCGTCGAGCGATTTGAGTCTCCGATGTTCGTTTGCGAAAAACCCGAAAGAAAAGCGTTTTAGTTTCCTGAGATGTTGGCGTTGAGTCGCCGATGAGTCGCGACGAGTCATGGAGTCACTGAGGCGAGTCGTTGGTCTGAACCGTGGCTACGCGGGTCGGGCTATATATGAGCGCGGCGCCCCCCTTCCCTCGCGGCCGGTATCACTCGCCCAAGGTAATCCGAGCCGTAAAAAGGTCTCATAACAAAGTGCAGATGACTCAATACTCGGCCACGAGTCGCTAATAATCAATCATCCGCCATCCTGCCTCCGGACCTGAGGTCCACCAATCACACGCCGGCGCTGGTTCTAGGAGTCGAAGTGGCTCCTTCAGCCTTGATGGACGAGGTTAGACCTTTTGTTTCTTCTTCATCTTCATCATCTTCATCATCTTCATCTTCATCTTCATCTTCATCTTCATCATCTTCATCTTCATCTTCATCTTCATCTTCATCTTCATCTTCATCTTCATCTTCATCATCTTCATCATCTTCATCATCTTCATCTGCTTCATCATCTTCATCTTCATCTTCATCTTCATCTTCATCTTCATCTTCATCTTCATCTTCATCTTCATCATCTTCATCATCTTCATCATCTTCATCTGCTTCATCATCTTCATCATCGTCTTCATCTTCATCATCTTCATCATCTTCATCGTCTCCACCTCCACCTCCACCTCCACCTCCACCTCCACCTTCATCATCTTCATCTTCATCTTCACCTTCGCCTTTGCCTTCACCTTCACCTTCATCATCTTCATCTTCATTTTCATCTTCATCTTCATCTTCATCTTCATCATCATCTTCATCTTCATCTTCATCTTCATCTTCATCTTCATCTTCATCATCTTCACCTTCACCTTCACCTTCACCTTCACCTTCACCTTCATCTTCATCATCTTCATCTTCATCTTCATCTTCATCTTCATCTTCATCTTCATCATCTTCACCTTCACCTTCACCTTCACCTTCATCTTCTTCATCTTCATCTTCATCTTCATCTTCATCTCCACCTTCAACTTCATCTTCATCATAGATCTTAGAGCGTTGATCTCATGTCACATGACAGCGTGACGTCATACTTCTGTCCGGCCTCATCCGTGTCGACGTCTACATGTCAGCAGGTCTATTGCTCGTGCAGAACTTGAATGAGGGTTGATGGTTCAAGTCCCGGAGCGTCAGGCAAACCTCTGGGAGCATTGACAGCTGCAGTGAAGACGCTTGATTACCGAGTCACGCTGGATTTACATCCGAGGCTCTCAACTGAGAACAGAAGGTCCTGGAGACCCAGAGACAGATTTGTTAAAGACCTGCTGCTGCGCCTGTCAGAGGATGAGGATCAGCTCCTCTGGTTCTGAGGCCGTGTCAGAAGATGATGGTGTTTTTCTCTGAGGACAAAGACCTGGATCCACGGGTGACCTCGGTCAAAGGCAGACCAGCCGTCCAGTGACGGTGATGATGATGATGATGATGATGAGGATGAAGGTCGAACTTCAAATTTGTCAGAACCAATGATGGTAACAATTCTCAGTTCGTCCCGACCCAGATGCATCTCATGAGTCCATAGAACAGACGTTTAACTCACGGTGATCGTACAGTTTGTGGCTTCAGTACTTCTGCCAAGGAGGTCATCTTTAAGTGTTTCTCGATGAATCACAACTTCTTGAAAGTTCTTGTGTTTGTCAACAACCTTCAAGAAGTTGTGATTCATCAACAAACACCAACAACGATCCACTGAGAGAATCATTCAGACCCTAAACTGTGACATCATCACAGATCTGGACTCGACTGCTCTGGTCTGGCAGCTCATGTAGATCTTCTCTGGTTCCTACTGAAGTGGAAGCTGAGATCAAACTCCTCACCTACAAATCTCCGCTGACCCGTACCAGACCCTCCATGCCGGGACTTCGTCCAACAACCTCCTGGATCCTCCAGAACCCGTTTTAACCTCATGTTTGCTCGATCATCTCGGTCACATGACCCTCCGCGACCACCGGTCCACGTGACCTTCGACTTCTGCAGGTCGAAGGTGCGAATCTCGTTGACTGCGGTTCAAATATTTGGAAGATGACAGGTTTGATTTACGCTTCGTCCTCGGGCCCGACTGTGGAGCAGCTGGAGTCCTGGAACGTAAAAAGATCCGCTCGGTCCAGAACCTCCAGCTACGCTTGATCCTCTTCACCGGGAGGAAACTTGAGTTCACGGAAGGAAACTATGACGACCTTTTAGATGCTTTTCACTTAAAAACTATTTTAATTTTCAAGGTTTCTTTTATCAATTAAAATCCAAATGGTCAAATTATTTTATAGAATTTATTAATCAAAAATCATTATCCAGATCATGTTATTAAATATTAACGTAGTTAATCAAATATACATCTTAAAATGTGTTCATTTGTTTTATATATTTAACTGTTTGTTCCTTATATAATATAAAGATAAAACTTTTTTTTATTTCGTTTTCCTGAACTTCTATAACATTTTGTACATTGTGTATTTTTGTTGTGTAACTGCTGCTCTGCATGTCGTCGTGGTTGTCGTGCAGCGTACAGGACGCACACACACAGATACACAACAGAGATTGTTGGTGCTGAGCCAGGATGTTGACATCATTGATGGAGCTGTGAGATCATAAGTTAAACAGTGACATCATCAATGAAGCTTTGACTTTAATAAATATAGAGAATCCTCAATGAACAGTCGTGCGATGATGATGTCATTGGTTCAGATATGACTTCACCGTTAAGCTAAGTTAAGCAGTGACCTGATGCATGAAACGCCGGCGCCATTAATGAAACTGTGACATCATTAATGAAGTAGTGACATCATCAGTGAAGTAGTGACATCATCAGTGAAGTAGTGACATCATTAATGAAGTAGTGACATCATCAGTGAAGTAGTGACATCATCAGTGAAGTAGTGACGTCATTAATGAAGTAGTGACGTCATTAATGAAGTAGTGACGTCATTAATGAAGTAGTGACATCATCAGTGAAGTAGTGACGTCATTAATGAAGTAGTGACGTCATTAATGAAGTAGTGACGTCATTAATGAAGTAGTGACGTCATTAATGAAGTAGTGACGTCATTAATGAAGTAGTGACATCATCAGTGAAGTAGTGACGTCATTAATGAAGTAGTGACATCATCAGTGAAGTAGTGACATCATCAGTGAAGTAGTGACATCATCAGTGAAGAAGTGATATCATCAGTGAAGAAGTGACATCATTAATGAAGTAGTGACATCATCAGTGAAGAAGTGATATCATCAGTGAAGAAGTGATATCATCAGTGAAGAAGTGACATCATTAATGAAGTAGTGACATCATCAGTAAAGAAGTGACATCATAAGAATCCCTTATTAGTCCCGCGAGGGGAAATTCAACCATTCACACATACTGATGTGAGTAGGCTGCACACTTGCGCCAAGTTCACCATCAGGAGCAATCAGGGTGAAGTGTCTTGCTCAGGGACACAACGACACAAGCTTGTCTGGAGCTGGGATTGAACCTGCAACCTTTTGGACTGCAGGCAACCACTCTACCATCTGAGCTATGTCGCATCAAGTAGTGACATCATCAGTAAAGAAGTGACATCATTAATCAAGTAGTGACATCATCAATGAAGTGGTGACATCATTAATGAGGCAGTGACATCATCAGTGAAGAAGTGACATCATTAATGAAGAAGTGACGTCAATAATGAAGTAGTGACATCATCGTGAAGTAGTGACATCATCAGTGAAGAAGTGACGTCAATAATGAAGTAGTGACATCATCGTGAAGTAGTGACATCATCAGTGAAGAAGTGACATCATCAGTGAAGAAGTGACATCATTAATGAAGCAGTGACATCATCAGTGAAGAAGTGACATCATCAGTGAAGAAGTGACATCATCAGTGAAGAAGTGACATCATCAGTGAAGAAGTGACATCATTAATGAAGCAGTGACATCATCAGTGAAGAAGTGACATCATCAGTGAAGAAGTGACGTCAATAATGAAGTAGTGACATCATCGTGAAGTAGTGACATCATCAGTGAAGAAGTGACGTCAATAATGAAGTAGTGACATCATCGTGAAGTAGTGACATCATCAGTGAAGAAGTGACATCATCAGTGAAGAAGTGACATCATTAATGAAGCAGTGACATCATCAGTGAAGAAGTGACATCATCAGTGAAGAAGTGACATCATCAGTGAAGAAGTGACATCATTAATGAAGCAGTGACATCATCAGTGAAGAAGTGACATCATCAGTGAAGAAGTGACGTCAATAATGAAGTAGTGACATCATCGGTGAAGCAGTGCGATCATCAGTGAAGAAGTGACATCATTAATGAGGCAGTGACATCATCAGTGAAGAAGTGACATCATCAGTGAAGAAGTGACATCATTAATGAAGAAGTGACGTCAATAATGAAGTAGTGACATCATCGTGAAGTAGTGACATCATCAGTGAAGAAGTGACGTCAATAATGAAGAAGTGACATCATCGTGAAGTAGTGACATCATCAGTGAAGAAGTGACATCATCAGTGAAGAAGTGACATCATCAGTGAAGAAGTGACATCATTAATGAGGCAGTGACATCATCAGTGAAGAAGTGACATCATCAGTGAAGAAGTGACATCATTAATGAAGAAGTGACGTCAATAATGAAGTAGTGACATCATCGTGAAGTAGTGACATCATCAGTGAAGAAGTGACGTCAATAATGAAGTAGTGACATCATCGGTGAAGCAGTGCGATCATCAGTGAAGAAGTGACATCATTAATGAAACAGTGACATCAGTGAAGTAGTGACATCATCAGTAAGGAAGTGACATCATTAATGAAGTAGTGACATCATCAGTGAAGTAGTGACATCATCAGTGAAGTAGTGACATCAGTGAAGAAGTGACATCATTAATGAAGTAGTGACATCATTAATGAAGTAGTGACATCATCAGTGAAGAAGTGACATCATTAATGAAGTAGTGACATCATCAGTGAAGAAGTGACATCATTAATGAAAAAGTGACATCATCGGTGAAGTAGTGACATCATCAGTGAAGTAGTGACATCATTAGTGAAGTAGTGACATCATTAATGAAAAAGTGACATCATCGGTGAAGTAGTGACATCATCAGTGAAGTAGTGACATCATCAGTGAAGTAGTGACATCATCAGTGAAGAAGTGACATCATTAATGAAAAAGTGACATCATCGGTGAAGTAGTGACATCATCAGTGAAGTAGTGACATCATCAGTGAAGTAGTGACATCATTAGTGAAGTAGTGACATCATTAATGAAAAAGTGACATCATCGGTGAAGTAGTGACATCATCAGTGAAGTAGTGACATCATTAGTGAAGTAGTGACATCATCAGTAAGGAAGTGACATCATTAGTGAAGTAGTGACATCATTAATGAAAAAGTGACATCATCAGTGAAGTAGTGACATCATCAGTGAAGTAGTGACATCATCAGTGAAGTAGTGACATCATCAGTGAAGTAGTGACATCATCAGTGAAGTAGTGACATCATCAGTGAAGTAGTGACATCATTAGTGAAAAAGTGACATCATCAGTGAAGTAGTGACATCATCAGTGAAGTAGTGACATCATTAATGAAGTAGTGACATCATCAGTGAAGTAGTGACATCATCAGTGAAGTAGTGACATCATTAATGAAAAAGTGACATCATCAGTGAAGTAGTGACATCATCAGTGAAGTAGTGACATCATTAATGAAGTAGTGACATCATTAGTGAAGTAGTGACATCTTTAGTGAAGTAGTGACATCATTAATGAAGTAGTGACATCATTAGTGAAGTAGTGACATCATCGGTGAAGAAGTGACATCATCAGTGAAGTAGTGACATCATCAGTGAAGTAGTGACATCATCAGTGAAGTAGTGACATCATTAATGAAAAAGTGACATCATCAGTGAAGTAGTGACATCATCAGTGAAGTAGTGACATCATTAATGAAGTAGTGACATCATTAGTTAAGTAGTGACATCATCAGTGAAGTAGTGACATCATTAATGAAGTAGTGACATCATTAGTTAAGTAGTGACATCATCAGTGAAGTAGTGACATCATTAATGAAGTAGTGACATCATTAGTTAAGTAGTGACATCACCAGTGAAGCATCAACGTTGTCGACGTGTGTGTCTCTCCGACACAGAGAAGAAACACACAAACACAGAAACAGTCGTAAAAAGTGACGACAACAGGAAGATCCTAAAACAGCAGGAGAATCGTTAACATTTCCAGGAAAGATTAGACACAACACAATGACTCACAAACACACAACACCACACTGGACACAACAATCGTTTCTCTGATATCTTCACGATTGTTGTTACAGGTTAAGGTACAAATACACATATGTCTGTTGACTCACAGAAACCTTCAAAATAATATTATATTTGTCATTTTACATCTTTACTTTACTTGATTCACATGTTTTATTATTATAACATGTATTTATTCATTTTATCGTCTTATTTTACTGTAGATCTACAAAATAATAAATCCTACAAATGTTTACTTTTCTAAAGCTATAACTATAACAACATCAGAAGCTCTTTCATTGGTCGACAGGCGACGAGTGTCATGAGGTCAAACTGACATTAACCCATGAGTCAGTCGCTCGTCCGGTTTACTCGATTTTCAAGAAAAAGTGTTCAAATGAATCCGATCTGGGTGAGCCGGTTCTGGTTCCGGTCCAGCCCCGCATCAGTTCTGGACCAGCTGCGGCTCCTCACAACAAGCATGACATCATCACTTCCTGCCAGCCACGACCACAAACCTCCCGCAGGCCCAAAATAAAAACACAAAATCCGCCTGAACGACTCGATTTTCTGCCTGCAAGAAGCTCCAGCAACTCCAGACAACTTCCTGTTCCTTCTATCAAGTCCTTTGAAGACTCTGACCCTGTCACTCAAGGTCACCACCAACAACAAACTGAGTCAAACCAGGACAGTTCTGTGGCGAGTCATGACTCAAGGAATTAAAACACAATTCTGCACTTTAGGAAAAAATACATAAGTAAGTAAGTAAGTAAGTAATATTTATTTATATAGCGCTTTTCGAGACCAGGGTCACAAAGCGCTTAAACAATCAGAACAATATTCAAAAAAGTATATACTTTAAAGATCAAGATAATACTGAGAACAACACAGGAGTTCCAGAAAATCAAGGAAAAGCCTGAACAAATAGAAACGTCTTAAGATGTTTCTTAAAGGAGTCAGTAGATCATCAAGCGCAAAGAGAGAGAAGATCGTTCCAAAGCTTAGGAGCAACAGTCTGGAAGGATTTCTCTCCTCTGGTCCTGAACCGTGTTCAGGAACCATCAGTAGATTCTGATCCACAGACCTCAGAGCCCGAGCTGGGGTGTAAGGCTGGATCAGATCAGTGAGGTAAGGAGGAGCCTGACCATGAGATACTTTTACACACAAGTCATGTTGAAATGTTAGTTCAGTTATTTGTAAGTCACAGAATGACTCGTTTAATAGCGAGTTGATGACTCGTTTTAACATTGAGTTAATGACTCGTTCTAAGGTAAGTTAATGACTCGTTCAACATTGAGTTAATGACTCGTTTAACATTGAGTTAATGACTCGTTCATCAGTGAGTTAATGACTCGTTCATCAGCGAGTTGATGACTCGTTTAACAGTAAATTGATGAGTCATTTAACATTAAGTTGATGACTCATTCAACAGTAAATTGATGAGTCATTTACCAGTGAGTTGATGACCTGTTCAACAGCAAGTCAACGACTCGATTAACAGCGAGTCAACGACTCGATTAACAGTGAGTTGACGACTCGATTAACAGTGAGTTGACGACTCGATTAACAGTGAGTTGATGACCTGTTCAACAGCGAGTCAACGACTCGATTAACAGTGAGTTGATGACCTGTTCAACAGCGAGTCAACGACTCGATTAACAGTGAGTTGATGACCTGTTCAACAGCGAGTCAACGACTCGATTAACAGTGAGTTGATGACCTGTTCAACAGCGAGTCAACGACTCGATTAACAGTGAGTCAACGACTCGATTAACAGTGAGTTGACGACTCGATTAACAGTGAGTTGACGACTCGATTAACAGTGATTTGACGACTCGCTCAACAGTGAGTTGATGGCTTGTTCAAAAGTAAGCTGACGACTCGTTCACGGTTAGTTAATGAGTCGTTTAACAGCGAGTTGATGACTTGTTCATCAGTGAGTTAATTGACTCGTTCAACAGTTAATTGATGACTCGTTCACCAGCGAGTTAATGACTCATTCGAGAGCGAATTGATGATTCATTTAACTGTAAGTAAGTGACTCGTTTAACATTGAGTTGATTACTTGGTCAACGGCGAGTCAATGGCTCGTTTAACCGTAGGATCGTGACTCGTTCAAGAGTCGATGACTTCTTTAACTGTGAGTTAATGACTTGTTTAACAGTGAGTCGATGACTCATACGACTGCGATGGTTCTGACTCGACCTGGATGTGACCTTGATGTTTGGACTCTTTTCTTCTATCCTCTGATCAGCTTAAGACTGAAGACCAAAGCGAAGGATCGTGAACACGTGTCACAGACTCACAGTTCTGTTACCGAGCAACCAAAACATCTCCGAGTGTTTCCACATATTTTCTTTCTAGATAAAATCTCACTTTGGGGTCGAGAGACGGGGAACCCAGCGGGTCGCCTCGACATCCGCCCTCGTGTCACCAGCATCTCCAGTTCATCAGATACCGGCGTCGACGACAGATTTACAACATGGCTGTTGTTCCTCGTCATGTGAGTCAGTTTGTCCTGCAGACTCGGCTCTTTATTCACAGGAAGTGACACAGTTTCGAGACTTGTTGCTTTATCGCTCTCGCGAAAGTTAAGGTTGCTTCAACTAAAAACAACTATTTCCATCGCAATCGAATCTTTAAATAAAAAATAAACCTTTATAAAAAATGTCAATAAAAAGGTTGTTTTTTTTATTATTCAACTAATAATAAAGTGTCTTTATTATTCAACACAAATGTGTTTATTCTATCAGAAAATTAATATGAAACAATACAAAAGAAAATTGCTTAAAAGAAAATGCTTTTAATTTAAATAAAACATTTATTTTTAAACTTTTCTCTGGACTCAGTGGAACTATGGAGGTAGACTTTGTTTCGTTATCATTTATAAGTTAAAAAAGAATAACTTAAATTCAAAAAATAAAATAAAATAAAGAATGGTTTATTTTTTCTTTTCTTTTTATTTAGATATGACTGAACTATGGAGGCAGATTTTCTTTCGTTATTATTATACTACCTATAATAAATATACTATAAATATAATTTACTATTTAACAAATACAAAAGAAATTACAATTTTAAAAGTTGCTTTAATCAAAAATATATTTTTAATTCTAAAAAATGTAGTTTTTTATTTAAAAATATTGTCTTTTAACTGTGGAGGTAGATTTGTTATTTTATTTTTGTCGTTATATTTTTTAATAGTGTCTCTTTATTATTAGATCAACAAAAGTTACTTAAAAAAAATACTTTCAACAACAAAAACAATAAAAACTAAATAGTTCATGAAAAAAAACCCGACGAACTGAAGATTTCTGTGAATGTATTTGATTCGCTTCCTTCACCTCCGCACTGGACAAGACTCGCAGAAGTAAAAGAAGTCGTTCTGGACCCGACGTGTTCCTGGTCTCACCTCTGGTCCAGGATCAACCTCCTGCCCGGAGGTCCAGCGGCTCCCGCTCACAGAACCAGGATGTTCCTGATCACGGCCGCATGTGCTTCCACTCACACACACGTTGGGATGATTCTCCAAAGGCCTGTTGGGTTTCACCGCTACCCGGCTCCGCTGAGACCCGGGTCGAGCAGACCGACGTCGGAGCGGGGCCACGACTCGACGTTATTTCGGGGATCAGAACCTGTGACCTCCGGCCATCGGTAACATACTGCAGAGATCAGTGGAGCGGCGGAGCAGATGTCGGAGGTTCTTGCTGCTTCTGTCCGCCCCGGGTCTTCACTTCATCTCGTTGGATACGAGTCCAACATTTTTCCAAGTAAAACCTGGTCATGTGTAGCCCAGGGGCCACATGTGGCCCTCAGCAGTCCAACAAGAAAGACAACGAACACTCGTCAGGTTTTTTCCTTCATCTTTTATTCTGACTCTTAAACTCTCACATCGCGTCCTTCTGATCATTAATGGGATGATTGGACCTTTGCTCCTAGTGGTCATAATGTTATGGTCTTGCGTCTCCAACAGTAGCCTGACTAACTTCTATCTTGAGAAGAAGAAAAGTATCGATCACGAGACGAAGGGACAACTAGAGACGGAGCTGCTCTACTCCGAGTCTCTGATCCAGCCTTACACCCCTGCTCGGGCTCTGAGGTCTGTGGATCAGAATCTACTGATGGTTCCTGAACACGGTTCAGGACCAGAGGAGAGAAATCCTTCCAGACTGTTGCTCCTAAGCTTTGGAACCATCTCTGTGTTTGATGATCTACTGACTCCTTCAAGAAACATCTGAAGACACTTTTATTTGTTCAGGCTTTTCCTTGATTTTCTGGAACTCCTGTTGTGTTATCAGTATTATCTTGATCTTTAAAGTATATACTTTATTGAATATTGTTTTGATTGTTTAAGCGCTTTGTGACCCTGGTCTGGAAAAGCGCTATACAAATAAAAATTACTTACTTCGCTCTGGTAAAATCAAGATGGCTTCCAATCTAAAAAATATTGCATTTAAATGAATAAACAAATATTGAACTTATAAATACAATTTTGGAATTAGAATATCAAACTCTATGTTTAAAAAAAGTTTTCACCTAAAATGTTTATTTTTAAAATAAGATAATACAAAAAATAACCTTAAAAACCAGGCTCAACGTTCCCTGCTGGTGGTGGTCGTAGCGTCTGATCCCCAGGTGTGTCCCTGGGCTTCCCCCCAGAAACCAAGCGTCTCGGTGAAAACAAAGTGCGACATGTTTATTCCACGGGAGCGTACAAAAATAGAATATACAGTTTTTGGCAGCAGATACAGAGGTGAGTCATGCAGACGCGAAAAGCCGAAATAAGAACGACGAAGATTCTGCGGCGTGAGTTTGTCGGCCGGGGGGAGGTTTCACTGCGGCGCCGCTGATAAAGTGCTTTCATGCAGTGAAGTGTCCGGGTCAGGCCGACAAGCAAGAGTCCTGCGCCCGCCCGGGCCCGGGCTCAGCAGCGAGGGTTGCCCATGCGGCAGTAGCAGACGGTCCGGAACAGCCGGCAGTGGCAGAAGGCGCAGTAGTCGCAGCAGACGTTGTTGGCGGCCCGGCAGGACCCCCACAGAGGCACGCAGTCGGCGGGCGGCAGAGGTCGCTTGTTCTTCTTGTTCTGGACACAAGACGGGTCAGAACCAGGAGAACTTTTCAAACCAGTCTCGACTCGATACTACCAACCTTCTTCTGCTTCTTCCTCTTCTTCTTCTCCGGCTTCGGCAGCTCTGAGGAGCAGAGACACATTAGAAACCTTGGACCTGGTTCTCCAGTAGGAGGCGCCGGAGTGATCCGGGCAACAGAGACTAACTCTGAATCTGTACGATCCAGATGGAGTTTTTTGTCTCGTGTAAAGTTACTGTTCAGTGTCTTTTGTCCTTCTGTAAGTAAAACACCGCTTTTTTTCCAATAAAACATCAAATAATTGTGATCTTCTTGTAGCTGCGTCGCCATCATTCGTGTGACCTTTAGCTCCAGTTTTCCTGCACATCCTTCTTCATTCATTTCTCAAGTCAAACTACAGTTTATAAAACGTTCTTTTATAAGTACGTAAGAAAGTGTTCTTTTTAATTCCCGCATTTGAACAAGTATTCATAACATGAATTCATTTCTTTTTTTCCCCTGGATATCTATAAAATATGTTGTTCCAAATAAAGAAATACAAATAAAATTAAAAACCGAACAGAAGAAGTAAAATTACTCTTTTTCATCCACATATTTATAAGATATCCATAAAAAATAAATTATACTAATACATAACAAATATCTTGTCTCGTATTCTCTATATAAGTAAGCAAGTCATTTTTATTTGTAAAGCGCTTTTCCAGACCAGGGTCACAAAGCACTTAAACAATCAAAACAATACTCAATAAAGTATATACTTTAAAGGGCAATAAAACTGATAAATATAAGTAAGTAATATAAGAGATTCTTATATATATAGATACCCATAAAAATAACTCTATCTATATATCATATACTAGACAGTCGCGGTGTAAACATGTTATCTGTAGTTTTGTCGTCTTGAACAGCTGATCGCGATGATGTCATCACGCTCATATCTGCACCTATAAATTCTTTGTTATCTTTTTAATTTCTGAAATTCAGAATTTTTCAAACTTTTTTGTTAAGTTGCCGCTTTAGAAGTCCTTTGCTGACATTCTTTTGATGTCCAAAAGTATTAAAAATTTGACTTCCTGTTCAAGCCTTTCACAATAAATTGGAAAGAAAACGTAACATACCGATGAAAAGAGACAAAATTCAAAATATGTCAAAAGCTGAAATCAAAAATTGAAACTCAATCGTGGAAAACAACAAAGATCTGGTCTGGAATCTGGGAAATGGAAAATAAAAACAAACTTTCAAAGCTGAAAAGTAAAACATTTCAGTTTAGTTAGTCTAGTTATCTTTTATTTTATTTTCCGAGGCAAAACAAAGCATCAGTCAAACCCAGTTCCGTCACTCAACGAGACAAACTGGACGATCAGAACCTTGACACCAAACCAAGTCCTGAGGAACATCAAACCAAACATCAACAACATTTCCAGAGAAGCCCTCAGAAGACTCACCGACGATCAGCACCGGCGGCTGATGCGTGGAGGCGCTGCTCTGCAACAGGGCGCCGGCCTCGCTGGGCGACACGACCCGGTTGGTGGCCAGACGCTCCTCGGGGATCATGTGAGCCGAGCCCACGGAGAGGCCCGCCTCGGCCAGGACCAGGCAGCCCAGCAGCAGGACGGCGTGCATGGTGTCTGCGGCGGGAAGCGAGCGCACGGTTATGAGAGCAGACGCCGCAGCCGGGAGTGACAGGCGTCCAATCACAGACGACCAAATCACTGCGGCAGAAAACTTTTCAGCGACGACAGAAAAAACCCAAACCACCGTGAAGTCATAAGATCAATAGATTAGGAAACTGGACCAATAAAAAAAAGAAAAGATCAGAAGCAAAAGAAAGACAAGAGAAATAAAGAAGATTAGTATTGCAGGATAATGTGATGTATTTGGACGGCAGTATTATATCAAATTGAAATACGTTAATAGGCTTTGAGTAGCTGAGGAACTAAAACAACTCAATAAACTACACAACGTTGGACTGAAAACAGAGTTACACAATCAGAGTTGGAAGAGAAAACAGAGGAGAAAAAAAGGGGGAATGTATTGAGGAGAGGTGAGTAGAGTAGTTGTGAATTGTTTTTATTATTATTTGACCTTGTTTATAACCAGGGATAACCCCGGACGACAAAACAGCTTCACATCATCAGATTATAATCTCCAGATTGGTTCTGTACGAGGAGATGTTCACGCATCAGTCCAAACAGTCCTGAGCTTTCAAAAGCGGCCAAACTGGGGAGATAAGGCAATTGAAGAGGCCTCAGTAATTTGTTCCAGGACCAAAGAGCCAATGTTTTCAAGGTACTTTTCCCCCAAAAAGACAGTCGGCGTAAGAGGAATAGCGTACATTATCAATCCATCATTCCTGAGAATATGGCTCTTGGTGTGGACTTCAGGAGCCAAGAGAGAAGATAAATCAGGAGGCGAGTCACACAGGATGGCCTTATAAAGAGAACAATAGCAGGGATTCCATCCACGACAGAGCGGAGAAGTTCAGCCAACGCTCTTATAAAGACGGATAAATCTTGATGCTGTGAGATACACCCAAGCTAGCTCTTCTACAGAAGAACTCGCATGTATGTCACTGAAGTATTAATACAAAGGTTCTCGCACGAAAGAAGAAACAACTTTTGTTTCTATAGTAGATCCCGAGTCAGTGCGAGACACTCAATATGGTATTAAAAAAATAGATTTTCATCCAAATATAATAGGCAAGAGTACGAATCAGGATACAGAGGCTACGATACGATTTATTGTGATACTGAAGGATATATGTGTAGTATTGTCGAGTACTTTACTCTGGTGTTGCAGAACTTAAAGACCACATGACTCTTGACGAAGTCGTAACTGATATAAAATATGTCCAAACATCAGCTTTTAAAAGCTGCTGGAGTCAACTGTATCCTCTCGTCCTCAGTCAACTTGCTGGAGTCCACTGTAACTTTAAATCCACTCGTTTTCTTTCTCGTCCATCAGTCCTCAAACACACAGGTATAAATAAGTGAGTAAAGGTTAATTGTTTTGAAACCAAAATATGTCCAACATCACTATCATCATCATCATCATCATCTTCATCGTCGTCATTATCGTCATCATCTTCATCATCATCATCAATCATCGTCATCTTCTAGTCTCACCTTCATCATCATCATCATCAATCATCGTCATCTTCTAGTCTCACCTTCATCATCATCATCATCATCTTCTAGTCTCACCTTCATCATCATCATCATCATCATCATCATCGTCATCTTCTAGTCTCACCTTCATCATCATCATCATCAATCATCGTCATCTTCTAGTCTCACCTTCATCATCATCATCATCATCATCATCTTCTAGTCTCACCTTCATCATCATCATCATCGTCATCTTCTAGTCTCACCTTCATCAACATCATCATCATCGTCATCTTCTAGTCTCACCTTCATCATCATCATCGTCATCTTCTAGTCTCACCTTCATCATCATCATCAATCATCGTCATCTTCTAGTCTCACCTTCATCATCTTCATCATCATCATCATCATCTTCTAGTCTCACCTCCATCATCATCATCATCATCTTCTAGTCTCACCTTCATCATCATCATCATCATCATCGTCATCTTCTAGTCTCACCTTCTTCATCATCATCATCATCATCATCATCGTCATCTTCTAGTCTCACCTTCATCATCGTCATCATCATCATCGTCATCTTCTAGTCTCACCTTCATCATCATCATCATCATCATCGTCATCTTCTAGTCTCACCTTCATCATCATCATCATCATCATCATCATCATCATCATCGTCATCTTCTAGTCTCACCTTCATCATCGTCATCATCATCATCATCATCGTCATCTTCTAGTCTCACCTTCATCATCATCATCATCATCGTCATCTTCTAGTCTCACCTTCATCATCGTCATCATCATCATCATCATCGTCATCTTCTAGTCTCACCTTCATCATCATCATCATCATCATCATCATCATCGTCATCTTCTAGTCTCACCTTCATCATCGTCATCATCATCATCATCATCGTCATCTTCTAGTCTCACCTTCATCATCATCATCATCATCATCATCATCGTCATCTTCTAGTCTCACCTTCATCATCATCATCATCATCGTCATCTTCTAGTCTCACCTTCATCATCGTCATCATCATCATCATCATCGTCATCTTCTAGTCTCACCTTCATCATCATCATCATCATCATCATCACACCGACTCACTCCTGCTGCATCACTCTACGACCAACACTCCTCGGCCGGACCAGTGAGTGGAGGAAGCAGGTGTAAAGACTGACCTGCCGAACGGATCCGGCTGCCGGTCTCTGGAAGCCCCTAAACCAACACGACTCAATCGATCCCTGATGTTGACACGCAGACCTGATGAGCCGATCCAAGGCGTTCGAGGTCAGAAGCAGAAAATAAGAGTCGAGGAAACATGTTTTTTTGCTTTTTAACTTTGACTCGCAAATGTATGTTAACTAATCTAAAGCAGACCTGGTGACACGAGTGTGGGCCACATGCATGTGAGTTTACTTTTGTAGTTTGTTTTTTTTTTTCCATCAATTTCTTTTATTCTTTTCAAACATTCATTTACAAACACATACATGTTCACGATAAAGACACAATCGAAATGGGCACAGAAAAATAATAATACAAAATAAAATGAGGGTGAAATAACAATTACACAAATAAATTGAGGTCCAAGAATATATTATACGAAAAACAGTTATAATCCACCAAGTTTTTTCACAATCAACAAGAATGTTGTTCAAATGAACAACATCAGGTCAGGATACATCGTCCTCGGGTACTTCCATCATGTGAGAGATGTTGTTGTAGTATTTTTAAACTCTCTAGGGTACCATAAAGAATAACACTAAACAGTAAGCACTTTTATTGTTTTATTGTTTTTTCATCAATTCAGTTTTCAAAGATGTTACGCCATTTTAATTTGTGAAAATAACGTGTTTTTTTCCTTTTCCTTACTTCATTTTTATTTAATGGTTGATAATTGTTAGATCCAGTTGAGTGTACTAGAAATATATGTATATTTAAAAAATGTTCTGTCCTTCAGTTTTTTAGAATTTTTAGATTATTATGATTACATACGATTTTTGTGGAATATTCATTTCTTCGAGAGAAAAAAAAAAGTTTATTAATATATTTTACATTTTTCTCCAAATAGTTCCTTATTTTTCTAATAATAATAATAAAATATGTTTTGCCAAAATACATGGAAGTAAACCTCAGGACACCGCCGTTGTGTTATTTAGCCTCACTTGAAGTGTAGTTTCCTCGTGACAGACGGAACAAGACAGAAACTCATAACAACGACGGCTCAACATTTGTCACATCCAGAGTTTCTCCTGGAGCGTCTTCTCTCGGCTCGACAGCATCTGACGCGACCTGAGCTTCTCGTCTCCAAACAGTCTGATTTTAAGCTGGAATGGCGTCGGTCCAGGCGACTCACGAGGCTCACGAGGCTCTCGGAGCTGCTGGGAAGAGGCTTTGAAAACCGAAGGAATCGGAACCAAAACTAAGATTAAAGTAAGTTTTTTGTCTTTCTACTTTCTACTTTATCTACTGTCCGAAGGTGGAAGAATGATACTGAACTCAACATGTTGACTCTCAGTGAAGCCACACAGTTACTCTGCCGACACAGAAACATCGAGAGCCTCCATGTTCTTCCAAACTAACGCACGACTAACTAACTGAATCCTCCTCGTATTGGTCGGGACTAAAATAACTTTTAAAAGTCTCATTCTGCTCAGAGAACACCAGGACTTCTATTTTACTTGGACACACTTAAATATCGTGATCCTCTTTTTCACAGTACTGTATCGATATTATAAAGAAAATTTAAATATATGTATCATATTTAATTTGTATCACAGATCTGTTATGGTCTACATTTCATTAAAGTGTGTATAATATATATATATATATATATATATATATATATATATATAGTTTTGTATTTACAATTAAGATGTAAATCATTTGTAGTGTTCATTTTTGTGTTGCAAATAATTGCAGCAGTCATTACGTCCTCCACACCTAAAGGATCAATGTAATCCCACAAAATCCCTGCAATGACTGGGGATGAGAGGATACAGTTGACCCCAGAAGCTTTTAAAGCTGATGTTTGGACATAATTTAGCTTCAAAACCAATGAAAGCAGTTACGACTTCATGAGTCATGTGGTCTGTAAATTCTGCAAAACCAGAGTCAAATACTCAACAATACTAAAAATATATAATTGTTGCTACAGTATCACGATATATTGTATCGTTGCCCCTGTATTGTGAAATTTATCGTAAGGCCAGATTCTTTTGAAAACACACGCCTAGATGTGATCCTCAAAAGTAATTTTTGTGACTCAATGATGTTTCTCTGGGTCTTCAACATTCCACTCGTCCAACCCGGAGGATTGGAGGGACATCCATGTTTGTTCCGAGTCCGAGACAACGACTTGTTGGCCAGTGATCACGGTCGACTGTCGGCTCCCTTCTTCTGTGCACGACAGCAAACCCACAAACTGTTTCCAGCCATCGCAGGCTGGGATTGAAACCAAACACTTGAAGCGCTGAAACCCTGGATCACACAGGACGAGAAGATCCGACGACACCACCGTGGACTTCACACGATCCAGTGAGCGTCTTAAAGTCAACCAAACTTGCCGAGAACCAAACGCACTTAACCAACTCGCCCGTTAAAGACTCACTGTAATGACTGGCAGGAGAAGGGAAAGGTTAAGGAGATCCTAAAGGGACCAGCAGGTGAAGAGAGCTCACCGCAATGTAACCGAGGAGCAGAAGAACCGACAACTAGGCACAAATGAATACCGCAAAATCCTCACCGGGCAGCACAGGACGAATGGAAAACGACTTAAGTACAAAAGCACGACTCATTCTAGAGTTTCATGTCTCGCTCATACAACTTTCTGGCAGAGACGAGGTGGGAAATTCAGAGTTCCTGAAATCATGATTGGACTTTAACAGCACCAGCCGACCAGACGGCGACTCAGGCTCGTCGTGACAGAACAAGATCCAGACGTCTGTATTTTCTCTCTGTCATGACAAGGAGTGGTGAGTGTGTGTGTGTGTGTGTGTGTGTGTGTACTAAAGAACTCAGATCACAGCGCCCGAACCCGTCCAGGATTGCATAAGAGTCACAAAAAAGAAGAGATCAGTACAAATTGTGGCAGAAAGATCAGACCAATCAGACACGGATCTTAACCCTCATTAGAGCTGGCACAGAGGCAGAACCAGGCTCTCTGGGCAGATGTCACCGGCCTCCGGATCTAATCAGAAGAAAAGACACTCGTTCTCCACTAAAAACGTCACTCATAGAACGGGTCAATACGTTCGACCCGGACTGATGATGGAGCAGATGAGGATCAGAGTTTATCTATAAATCACAACCAAGACGTACTCACAAACGCAAACATGTTTTAGCGATAAACACGAAACTAAATTCATATGCACGCACACTTAAAATGAAAGCAGACAATAGACCCACAAAAATACACACAACGAAGGAACCATTCAAGTGTTAAATGCAAAAAAAAAACACATTTCTGTTCAACAACAAGCTGCAGGCGTGTTCTCATTGACGACAACAAGATCACACTAATTAAATGACATTCCTATAAAGCACAATTTTGAACATAAACAACCCAAAACAAGGTTGATATCACACACACAAACATAAAAAAGGTCACCTTAATGAACAACAACATAACAATAAAAATGTCATCATGTCGGTCAAACAAGTGAGTACAATCTTTTCCCCTCACTCACACCCGCACAAAACAAACGCACACAACACGTTTCCTCATCTCTAACTTGAACAATATTTACAAATAGTTACCATTTTAACCCAAAATCTAAAATCAATTTATTTCACTTTTTACCTTTGACCTTCTTGCTTTGACTAGTAGATTAAAAAAAAAACATTTTTGTACAAGTCATTTATAACCATAACATAAATACATAGATGTATATATTATTTAATATATTTATTAATATTGATTTTGACTTTGTTGACTTTTGTAATCATCAGGTAATCATGGAAAATCAAATCGTTAAATATTCTGTTGTAAAGTGATTTATCTTGATCTCATCATTATTATTTTAAACTTCTTAAATCGTATTTTGTGGAAGCAGAAAAGACAAAATGTATATTTCTCACATTGATGTTGTTATAGAACTGTTTGCGCATGTTTGCCGAGTGGAGGAAGTGCCGACGCGGCAGTAAAATTATATAATCCAGCACCTGAATATGATGTCAGGGGTTTGTTTGTAATAATATAAATTCTTATCCTGAAGATCTGCCAGTGAAAGTGAAACTCTGATCCTTTAGACACGCTGACATAGCCCGGGATAAAACCGGTGTTAGCCGAGGTCACAGGGTCAGACGCGGATCAGAACCGAGCCTCAGTTTGTTTGGATGGATCGGCAGCCGAGAGCCCGATTCTCTCTGGGGGCTGGCGCTGTGACGGGCATCTGGAGCCGCTTCACACCACCAAAGAACTTCACACTTGAGTCGCTCCATTGCCTTTGACAAGCGGGTCGCGGCTCTGCCAGGAGTCGTACGAACTCTATTTATGAAGCTTTTCAAGAAAAATAATCACTTTCAGTTGACATCAGGACGCGCACAGGCCGTCACTCTGATGTTTCGGTAAGAAAACCTAAGCACAGCTGCTCTGAATCTACTCTGAAAACAGAATTCGACCCGTTTATCATGAAGACAAATAGTAGAAGAAAATGGGTCGTTTCTTTCACGTCGATCGACAAACAGTTGGATTAGTTCAGGTACTTATTCCAAGATGGTGACACGATGAAGCTAAAACATCAGCCGCAAGTTATTTTCTTCTCAATAAAATACTCAAATGTGTCCAGAGACGTCACAAATGTGGGAGCATATTTAGGATGTACAAGTTGAGTGTGGTGTGTTGTAACGCAGACAATAATGTAAATGTTACAAGAAATATATTTAAATATGCAGTTCTGTGTGCATAGTCTCTGTGATTTGGGTAAATGGCGATACGAAGAGGGACCACTGTAGCGCCCTACAAATTACAATGAGTCCATTTGTGGTTTTCAATCGTAAAACACCTACAAATGGCCAATTTAATTTATCTGTTTGTCGTAATTCGTTTTTTTTTGTTCAGATTTAAAATGTGTCGTTTAAAACACAAAGGTTTGGGAAGCGTTTTCTTGTAAATGGGTTCATTTTTATTTCCCCTTGTATTTGGTGTAGCCAGTAGTCTAGCATTATTATGGTCACTAAATGATAAGGCCAGACGGATCATGAGTCGCACAGGAACAAGATCCACGAACCAACACAGACGAAGGGTCCAGCTGACTCTGCGGGTTCTCGCTTCAAATGTATCAATTATTTCTACGGTTTTGTCCGAGCAGTAAACAACACTTCGCTGCCTGTGTCAGTGTTGTGAGACTCTTGATCCATCCTCGCACCGACCTTCAGACAAAGAGTTCTTTTGGCATCGACTTCAATGAAGAGCTCCGTCGTACTCCTGAGACTTGGAGTTGAGCCCCGTTGCCAAAACACATGGTGGAGTGCCTCGGGCGGACCCAGCAATTGGTGATGAGATTAGAATGCTGATGTGTTGACAACATCACTAGCCTCGATAGTAATAAGTCAATACAAAGTAAATTCACCTGGTGACAAGATAGCAGAAGAAAAAGAATGATTGTTCACCACACACACACACACACACAAAGACTGGAGGGATACAAATCTGTTTTACATTAAATGTGCGTGCAAGTGTGTGTGTGTGTTTGTGTGTGTGCCCAGCGGGACTTGTAAAGCAGCGGATCTGAGAGCCGGATGAATGTGAAGAAGATGCCAGGCTTCAATCAACCATCAACTTCTAGACCAAACCAGTGTGTGTGTGAGAGTGTGTGTGTGTGTGTGTCAGCTGGTGCTCACCAACCAGTTCATCTGCCTTAATGGGACGTCACACCTTCTGTCATATGACCAAATCTAATCCAACTCTGCGGGCGTTTCTGCACGAGCTGGAGATCTGTGTTCCGTTCCACCCAGGGGGATCGATAAAGTTGGGAGTGTGAAGGATCAGATTTATCCAGGATCAACTTCAGATCCGGTTATATGAACATGTCCTGGAGCTCCAGCATGTTGGTCAACAGTTACAATTCTTCTTGACAGTTGTCATTAAAGTCTTCTGATGTTGAGCATTAAAAAACATCAAAGAGAAGAATATATATATTTTTTTAATTTCAGCTTTCAGCTTTTGTACGTTAATACTACTAGTAAATAATAATAAAACGATAAGATACCATTTTTTTATTATTATTTAAGTATTGGTTTGATTCATGAAAATATTTTATTTAGTTCAGTTCAGCTTATTTAAAAGGACAATATGCAGTTACAGTCCTTTAAACAACATTATAGCCTTTAGAAATTAAACTAAACACACATGAATGAACACAAACCCAAAACATCCCTCCTGTAAACACACAATAACGCATCAAAAAGTCACCCGAACAAACCATAAATATAAACGCAAAAATGCGGCAACAAACACACACACACTTTCACATAAAGAATATAACTAAATAAAAGTAAAAAAAATAAATGAAAAGTTTGTTTATATATTCAACACATTTTCTTGAAGTAAAATTTACTCGGAAAATGCGTTTTAATTTAATTTTTTTTAAAGCAACAATACACACACTCACAAAAAGCATGTGGATCTTTAATGTTTTATATGAGGATAACACAAGTCAAATCAGAAGTTTCTCTTAAATATCAAATTAAATAAACATGAGACTTCAATAAACATCCTTCCACCACAAACTGAAGAGTTTTTATTTTACCAGAAACATTCTCTTCAATTAACCTGTTAGATCGTAAACGTTCGATAAACTGATCCAGCTCAAGTTTTCTGGCTATATTAAAGGGTTCCGTCCCTTTAAACAACATTTTCTTTAATTTCTTCAAAGTGGGACTGACAATTCTGCCGTTTTATTGACCCAATAAATACTTGTTTTCTTATAAAACGTGTTTTCTGCGTCTTTTATATGTAACAAAAACATGTTTGTTGACCGCGTATTAAGCTCAGTCAGATGAAAACATAAACACAACACGTGAATTAGGAAGCAGCTGCTGGAGTTTAATAAAACAGTCAATAAAACTCTTGAGAGTGGGATTATCATTCGAGTCTCCTGCTTATCTCCTTAAAAAGTTATACATTTAAGGCGATTCTTTAATCTATAGATTCACAACAAAACCAAAAACAACTACTAGGTCAATTGGACACAGGACGGAGTCGACAATAAACTCTCACGATCTGTAATCCCGGGGATAGATTAGAAAAATTCTCAAGGCCATCAAGGTATTTTTGAAAATGTAGGACTTGGATTAATTAATTTGGGTGATAATGAGCCGAGTCTGGTGCAGATTATTCAGCTCAAGCATCAGCGTGAATCATTCATCTGAGAAACTCACATCAAAAGTGTCTCACAGAGCCGACACACATTTTTCTTAAACCTTCAATTCCGAGTATTTACAGTTGAAAGGTTAGTTGAAAATCCTCAGAAGGAAAACATTACACCACAGGGAATCGTACTTTAGTTAAAGTAACAAAGCAATAGAGCACCTGCGGGGTTAACGGATCCGAGCGAGGCCAGCTTGGATGGAGAGAAGTTGTCCTGCCTGACAGTTGCAGCGTAAATTTAACGCTCGTCAAGTCGACCAACAACGACCGTATATCTTCGACGCGTCTGACCTGCCGAAAGTCCTGGAATTAAAGGAATCTCTTCACAAACTACAAGCTCTGGAATTCTGCTCTCAACAGGTGATTTTCCTGCAGCTGAAGCCTCAACAGAAACATCCGTCAAGCAAGACAATTTCCAGAAACAACACATGAGCACTCGTCCAGAAATATGGTTAGTATTCATTACAAATCATGATTGCTGAACTTCTTAAAAACACACTCTTTTTTGTGTCACAAAGAAATTAATGTGGTACTATTAGTGAAGAGAAGAGATGTTTATTCTAACTGGATGTTGAACTAAATGTAATTACAAATGTTATTAACACACGCAGAAATATCTGGATAAAGAAATGAAACCATAAAGATGCTAGAATTGACAGTAATTTTCTTCAGGAGACTCATAAGAGGATTTCTGCGTCGTCTTTCCGACCCGAAAATTAAACCTCGGAAGATGTCAAACAGCTGCAACATTACAAACCTCCAACTAGATTATATTCCTGCGAAAACTTTCCCTGAAACTTAAAATTCTGCCGAGGCCTCTTATGTTGACAACTTGCAGAGCTGAACTATCTTTAACTTCTTCTCCGCCACAGAAACGAAGCCACAAGAGATCTGAGCGGCTCATCCGTCAGAGACCAGGTCACAGAGTGTTAACAATCATTTGCCCTAAAAATAAAAGTGTCAGCGAATGAGAAACGTCACGAGAGAACACACACTCCTGACCTCGTCGCAGGCGCAGCTCTGGCTTGTTTATGCAGCGAGAAATCATAACAGCCCGTGTCGTTTTCATCTGGCCGGCAGAGTCCGGACGCCAGAGACGCAGAGACGACCCGCGGCTGAGATTTACGAGGGCCAGTGAAGGCGCCGACAGACACCGAGCAGACGATGATCCAGATTAAGAAACGAGGTGATGTCACGTTCCCCCGCCGACCATCCTCCGAGTGAATCTGCTGGACTCACCTGATGTTCCTGCGCCGGATGACTTCACGCTGTCGGCTTTATTTTATCAGTTCCACGAAAGCTTCCACTTGTTTTTGCTGAAGATCTTGATTACAAAGAGTCCCTCCTTCTGCTCGTGTGAGTGTGTGTGGTTTATCTCTCGGTCTTACCGCCTCTTTTATCCACGCTTAAGTGGCTCTACCTTTCCCTACTCTTGATAATGAAGACGCACAGGGGGGTTCGGGCAGAGGCGGGATCTGCTCAGCGGCAGGCCAAGTGAAAGGGGGTGTAAAGAGGTCAAATTATGCCCGGGATGGACTCCAAATGCGAACCAGACCTCCTTGTTAACTCCACTTTAGCGTGCAGGAGCCGTCCCAGTCTCCACCTGAGTCTCCGGACTGTGGGCTCGAGTCTTTAAAGCGGGCTTTTATCTCTCATCGGCAGGCGTGCAGACTGATGCAATTCTGCTGCCTTTTTTATTGAATCTCGGAGCTCTCTGTGGAGCTGGTCGCTGCGGAGCTTCACGACAAGATGACAGCTCCCGATAAAGTTCCCTCTTGTGACGTCGGCTGGTGACGGAGCAACGGTCACGGGTTCCCGTCTACATTCATTGATGCTCTTTAACAAAAAAAAATTGTGGACCAAAGACACAAAACATGTCTTGTGTCGTCATGGATTGGTCGCAGTTAATGTTCAGTGATATTCAGATGATATCAACCAAATCTTATTTTGTCAAAAGAGTTTTAAAAACAGAATGAAAACAGATTATTATCTGATGGATTAGTTTACTTTGAGGCTCCTATTTCACTTATCAGTAAAGTTTATACTTTATTCGTTTTTTAAGTTAAGTTTTAATTCATTAAGTTAAAAAAAAACAGAGACCTTTTCCTATCTTTCTGAACCTCAAACAGTGTTTCTTCAGTTTCAGGCCTTTTAATAATGAAAACATTTTAAAAAAGATCATATTTTTAAAAGTACTCTGTAAGGATGAAGTGGTCATGTTAGTTTTCTATCGAGCCTCACTTATTTAACTTGTAATCGCTTTTTAATTTGTTTTAAATGTAAGTCACTCACGAGACATCTTATGTTTTAACAGGAGGATGAAGGCTCAGGACTCACAAGATGGCGGATGTAGCGCTCAGGAAACTCCACGAACTTGGCAGAGGAAGAAACCGCGACGAGGTGAAGGAAGTAGAAAAACACCTCCAGCGATGAAAACATCTTTCATCTCCTCAGCCACAAATGTCTGTCGACATAAAAGAAAAAATTGAGATGTACGATGAAGATGATGAAGAGGCAGTTTTTCTAACTGATGGAAGCTAAATGCTAACGACAGATGCTAATTTAGCGATTAAGCTAATCGCGATTAGCTTCTTGTATTTATTTTCCAAACCTCGAGTCGCATAAAAACGTAAACTTACCTTTAAGATGTTTCAAAAGTTAAAAAAAGAAAAGTGTTTCTGATTAATGTTTTTAATCGTATATTAACCTGAGGAACGTTACTTCTTTCTGACGCGTCAGTCGTAAGCCCCGCCCCCTCGACAAATATAGAGATTCTATTGGTTAATGAGATGCAGTCGCTATCAGTCGAGTTTATCTAACAATATATTTTTGTTTTCACTTTTGCACGTTTTAAAGTAAAACTGCAAACGAAAGTTGATGTTTCTACTCCACAAGAGCGATGAAGATATTCTGTAAAAAATACTGTTTATTTCTTACATGCCAACAGTTATTTTTCCTCTCAATAAAACTGAGATTCAAATGCGTAATAATGTTCAGATGTTTCCAGCATCAATATTCTCGTTTGAACTTATAAACATCATCACTGTACCAACTAATGATGTCCATAAAGCCTGTGGAGGTGATTTAGCGGCAGTGAAACAAATTCTGAACACCTGGAATTTTCCTTGATCATATTTCTATTATTTTCGGCTCACATGAAAACTTTTGAAGCAAAACAGACCACAGCAGGAGCTTTCATCTTCATCGTCCTCCCAGCTCACCTTCATGCCCTTGGTGTTCTTCATCATCCTCAGCGTGGTCTTCTTCATCTCCAACATTCATCTCACTCTCTCACCACTTCGCCATAGATCCATCCTCACCAGCTTTGTCTCCAAACTTCTCCACGTGTTCCTCTGGGAGACTCATTTGTCATCTGTTGAGTCTGTGAACCTCTTCAACTTTGACTCGTTCTTCGCTCCTCCAACTTCTTCTGGCTCTTTTGGGAGAATACTGAGGTGTTCTCAGGTCAAACCAGAGCTTTTGAACATGTCCCAGACCTGCCCGAGGTCTCCACCCAGAGGAGCAGAGGTTCTAGGTTGTGTCTCTTCTAGGAGACACAACCTAGAACCTAGAACCTAGAGCTCAACACCTTCTCTTTAAGAGAGAGTTCAGACGCAGGAAAGTAATTGAGGATGTTTTTATCTTGTTCTTTTGATAACAAAGTTAATGATAAGAGAAGGAACTTAGATGGAGAGCTTCGTCTTTTGGCTCAGCTCGGTCTTCAACACCACGGACGATACAGAAACATCTTGCACTGTTCAATCTGCAAAACATTTTTCCATTTTGCCCTTATTTCCATTTCCATGACACCCACAGCTTGTATAGTTCATCACATATTTATGATATACATTTGAATACATTGTACTTTAAAATATTAAGTATAAAAGTATAGATATTTCAGATATACATTTGAATAAATTGTACTATAAATGTTAGATATAAAAGTTATAAATATATATATATATATTTCTGATATTAATTTGATTAAATTAAACATTAAATGTTAAATGTTTAATATATAAGGTATAAATATATATATACCTATTTCTGATATACATTTGAATAAATTGTACTATAAATGTAAAATATATATACATAAGGTTCTAAAAATATAAACATATTACTTATTACTTACTTTTGAATAAATTATACGTTAAATGTTATTTATTTAAATGTATATCATATATATATATATATATTTATGATATGATATATATCATAATTCATGTATGATATATATATATATATATATATATATATATATATATATATATATATATATATATATAGAACCAAAGAGTAACCAAATTAATAATTGTACACAGATTTGATCATTGTATTTTTGTCCTAAATCTGTTTCCACAACTGTTGTTGAAGCTTCTATTTCATACTTGCTGCTCTTTCTTCACCGCCCTCATATTTGTCAATCACTCTCATGATTGACAGCAAAGACTCGTCCTCATCCAACGAGTTTGAGGCTGAACGTTACTCAGAATGTTTTACAAAGTTGTTGTCATGACGAGAACCAACAAACACGTGTCGTCTCCGATGCCAGGAGCCGCACCTGTGAGAGTCTGATGTCGACAGAGGTCAGAGGTGAATCCCCTTTATTGTAACTTAACGTTCATCGATAAAACACTTGGCCCTGAAGCGTTTGGCTCCAATTTCCTCTCGGGTGGATCCCACGCTTGAGTGCAACTCACGTGGCTAACAGTTGTTCATCCTTGTTTTCTCTCTTTCGAACTCCCCGCCGAGTTCCATTTAAAGGTCGACACAAACTAGATGAAATGTCAACAGGGTGAAAATCAGGAGACGCAAGTTGTTTCATTTCCTGGTCGCGTTGTGGAGCCGCAGATGTAAAACTCTGGCACCGCCTGAAACATTTTCCTTTATTAGATTTACAGAGACGGGACCAGCGTGACGCCGTGTCGCAGATCCACGGCCGCCAAATCCTCGAGTCCAGGATCATCTGTTATTGTCACATTTTTGATCGTCTTTCAAAAGTGATGGTGAATGTGACGTCCGTCTAGGTTATTCATGATGAGACTTAAGTTGTCACCGTAAATCACACTTGTTCGACAATCTGACTCTTTTTTTTTAATTCTCACATTTTTGTCATCATTTTTTTTCGTCACAGACAATTTCCTTTTACTGCAATTTACTGTTTGTGATCTGGTTCACGTTTAAACACCTCCATGTATAATAATATTTGTTAATAATTTTAATTGAATACATACATTTTAATATTTAACTCAACTTTTTTACTTTGGAAAGACAAGAGTGAATTTATTCTAAATATATAAATAAAAATTATACATGTAAACAGAAATAAACATTTACTTTGGTTTACTGCATTTAATTTCGGTCATTATTTATCAAATTGTTAAGCACAGAATAAAGTCTACTGGTTGTTTTACTAGTTGAATGGCTGATGGTACTTTTATTATATGTTAATACATTAATTAATGCAATGTATTTTTTATTTCCCACTTTCAGTTCTGAACCCACTGACTGCTCTGGAAGAAGCGGAAAAAAAAACATGTGGAGGTGAAAATGAAAGTGGCTCAGGGATAAGAGGAAAACAATTTTGTCGGATCAAGGTCTGGAAACAAAGGTAAGAGCCAATTAAAAGCAGACTGGAAGTCTCACGGAGTCATTACTACTAACTACTCGCAGTCACAGACACGGGAAAGTAACACGTCTATTGTCGGAAACAAAACTGTTAAAAGGGTCTAGATTTCTGTTCAAGATTAAAGTCAGCATTAAAAGAAAGCAAACGTTTTTATTGTTTGTTTTTTTTCCTCAAACGAAAACAGACAAGAAAACAAGGTTAAGAGATGAAAAGAGCCACAAGATCTGCTGCGACTTAACTATTGAATCACAAGGCAGTTTGAGAAAATTACAAGCTTGACATTTGACTGTCGTGACACGCTCTGCGAGAAGAAAAATTGCCTTTTTTTTTAACATGAATTTATAGGTTTTACAAGACGGATGTTCTTACCTCAATGACAGCTATAGCATCGTAAACCTGTCATCTTCCACCAAGACTCTCAAAATATGACGATTTAATTATAAATGTCCCGAAAAGTCAACATGTGATTCTTTTCATTTTGTGGGATAGTAGATCCTAACTTTATTATTATTTATTATCAGTTATTATTGGTTTATAGCATCAGAAACGTGTCATCGTGGACAATATATGCGTCGGAGCTAAAATATTATGTTTTCATTATGAATTTACAATTTAAAATGGCAAATTTAAGATTTATATATATATATATATATATATATATATATATATATTATATAGATTGAAAATATATATATATATATATATATATATATATATATATACTGTATATACATTTTTTTTAATTGTCTAAAACAATGTGACAATCTACATTTTTTCAAACAGTCAAAATATGTCACAAAAAAAAGTATGACCATGATATTGAAGGTTCACAAGGGCGCTGATGCTATGCTTTTATTTTGAAAGACTAAAGTTTATTTCCTGTTTCTGAATTATTGTTCAGCGAGAACTCTCCAGATTCGTGTTTTATAGATAATAACAAAACAAAGCAATTAAACCAAACAGAGACGTATCCAGGAATATTCATCATATAATCCAAAGATAACAGTTGCTGAGGGGCTGCGGGTCGGTTGAGGAATCCTGTGGATGACATCATGGTTCAGGAGTCCAGGAGAAGTTCTTGTCCGTCGCTGGAAGGCTCCGCTGTCAGTGCTGAAGGTGTTTGAAGGTTTGATGATGTTGAGCAGAGTTTTTATCTTCCCCGGATCAAGAGGTAATCCGCGTCAGGGATGTTCGACGATGCCAGAGCGAGGCTTAAAAAACACTTGAGAGGGTGGAGTCGAGGTCGGAGGTCACAATTATAGAAGTCTTCCTTAAGAGAGGATAAACAGACTTTTCAGATGATGATGCTGGGAGGAGGTCAAAGGTCACAGCTGCTGTCATCTTTCATGCGGAAGCGAGATCCGTTTAGTGTCAGTGTGAAGACGAGCTGCTGGACTCGAGTCCTGATGACCTGGTCTTGGTCGGTTGTGTGTCATCGAAGGTGTGTGTCTCCAGCAGGGGGCGCAACAGTGACACAGCGAGCACTGGTCAGATGAAGGATGAGTGTCGGGGGTCGTGCCAGACAGATGAGTTGTAGTCCGTGAGCATGTTGTGTGGACCGCCGAGACATTCTGACGCCAGAAGACGGATTGGACGAAAGAGCTTCAGTGAGGTCACAGAAAACATCTGCAGCGTCTCGTCCTCCATTACACTCACACAACATAACATTCTCATCCATGCATGAGCGTGTGATGGACACCTGTCAGTCAGTCGTCTGTGGGCGAGCGGACGTGAGAACCTCAGACGGGGAAACAATGATCCTATTTAATTTACTGATACTGACTTAGATGATGATGAAAATGATGATGATATTGATAATGATGAAGATGGTGATGATGATAATGGTGAACATTATGATGATGATGATGATGATGGTGATGATGATAATGGTGAACATTATGATGAAGATGATGATGATGGTGATGATATTGATGAAGATGATGATGGTGATGATGATAATGGTGAACATTATGATGATGATGATGATGATGGTGATGATGATAATGGTGAACATTATGATGAAGATGATGATGATGATGATATTGATGAAGATGATGATGGTGATGATATTGATGAAGATGATGATGGTGATGATGATAATGGTGAACATTATAATGAAGATGATAATGATGATGATGATATTGATGAAGATGATGATGATGATGATGGTAATGGTTTACATTATGATGAAGATGATGATGATGGTGATGATGATAATGGTGAACATTATGATGATGATAAAGATGACGAAGATAGGTTAGGTTAGGTCGGGTAGAACTTTATTGAAAATGTTTTTTTCCTCCAAATTATCCACAGCAAATACAGCAATTTTTCATTAAAAATAATCAAAATAAAATAAGAACAAGAACAAAGAGAAATAAAGAGAAAGAACAAGATGATACAATCTAAGTCTAAAGATAAAGCTAAAGAACATAGATCAAATAAAAATAACAAAGACAAATGATACAAAGATTAACATAGAACAGAATGTCAAGATACTTTTACTCCACTCCTGCCCCCGAACTCAGAATTGTACAATTTAATAGCCCGAGGAATGAATGAGTCCTTGAGTCTATTAGTGTTGCACCTGGGAAGGAGCATTCGTGCTGCATCTGCTTCTCTGCTCACTGATGACAGTGTTCAGAGGATGAAGATGATGAAGATGAAGATTATAAACATGATGAAGATGATGATGAGGATTATGATGAAAATGAAGATGAAGATGATGAAGATGATAAACATGATGAAGATGATGATGAGGATTATGATGAAAATGAAGATGATGAAGATGTCATTCTTCTCTCCTGATCGTTACAGTTGATTATTTCACCAAAAATGGTGTTATTCTTCGAACACTGTGAAGTTTTATTTCGCTCGTTAAACAGCCAATGAAACTTTAGTCGCTGCAGCCACGAGTCACAGTTCAACTCCAGTGAAGCGTTCCCACGCAGACCCAGCGCTGAGGAGGAGGATCGTGCTGGGATTCCAGAGTTATGATTTAGGAAATCATAAAGACCTCACATGTGCTGGTGTGACGGCACCTGACAACAATCTGGCTGCACTTCTGAACGTCTTGAGTGGATCGTCAGGAGAACCTTCTCAGAACTGAGATGCAGATTAAGACTTAACTTATTTATGGACATCACATCTGCTTGGCTCCGTGGGGCTCGACTTATTAGTTGGCGTAGGACTCGCACCAGCATCTTTCCCGCCACTTACTGCACTGACAGTGATCTGGCAGCGTGTGGCGCCGACGCTGCCAGAAGCTCGGGGAGGGTTGAAGTCGTCATGACAACACAGAGTCGTGTGTGACTCTGAGATTAAAACACAAACTGGTGTCCCTCACTTTTATGGTTGTTGAACTTGTGTAGCTGCTGACCTGCTGTGAGCACCTACCTGAACCACTGTCTCACTCTCTCATTCTTTCACTCTCTCTCTCTCTCATTCTTTCACTCTCTCCGTCTCGCTCCTGAACCGTGTGCGAGGAACCATCAGTAGATTCTGATCCACAGACCTCAGAGCCTGAGCTGGGGTGTAAGGCTGGATCAGATCAGTGATGGAAGGAGGAGCCTGACTATGAATAGATCTGAAAGTAAGAGAAATGTGAGTTCTTCTACTAGAGCGGGTCATAATTATTCAAGAGTTTTGTATCAACTGCAGGCGAGACAGATCCTTCTTGTTAAGACATGAAAACAAACTGTTGCAATAGTCCAGACGAGAAGACAGAAAACTCATGGATTACAGGCTCCAGATCATGTTGTGAAGGAAACAGTTTCTGGTCAGTTTTCTTCAGTGTTGAACAAGAGACATGTCTTTATCAAATACAACACCCAGGTTTCTCAGGCTCAGTTTGACAGACAGACCTAAGTCACCCAAGTACTGACTCAACCCTGGAACCTTATCATCAGGAGCAATAACCAGAATTTCAGTTGTGTCCACATTTAGCTGTAAAGTGTTTTCACTCATTGTTTGATTTCTAGCAAACAATTGACTAAGCTGTTCAGCCTCTGGGGCTCAGTTGGATCAAAAGAGCAGTAGAGCTGGATGTCATCAGCAACAATTCGGTAAGAAACATCAGGAAATCTCTGAATGATTTTACAGAGGGGAATCAAGTACAACAAAAACAATAAAGGACCCAGAACAGAACCCTGAGGGACTCCACACAACAGATCTGCCGATTCAGACCTCATTTGATTGGCAGATCAAAAAACTAAAACTGCGCCCAGAAAGGTAAGATGAGAACCACTGTAACACAGACCCAGACACTTCATCCCTCAGTCTTCTCAGCAGGATCTGGTGATCAACTGTGTCAAAGGCTGAGGACAGATCCAAGAGAACCAGAACAGTGGATTTACCCGAGTCAGCCGACATCATGATGTCACTGGACACTTTCAGTAAGGCTGTCTCCGTACAGTGATGTTTGCGGAATCCAGACTGAAACTTCTCATGGATGTCGCTCTGATCCAGGAACAAAGACAGCTGCTCAGACACCACCTTCTCCAAGATCTTGGACAAAAAAGGGTCTAAGCCTAGCTTTTTGAGCAGAGGCGCCACAATGGCATGTTTAAATGCACTGGGAAAAACCCCTGTGGAAAGGGAGAGGTTCACCATATTGGTAATTCAGGGCCCAATTACATCAAATACTTTGAAGAAGAGCCTACATAGAAAGGACGTGGTCTGAACAAGAGGAGGGTTTTATCTTGTTCACAATTGCCAAAATATCACCCAGAGATACAGCACCATGAGGTGGAGACAGGCTCAGTGACAGTAAGGGTTCCACAAAAAGGGGAGAGATTTTCTCTTTGATCAATTTCATTTTGTCAATGAAAAATCTCAACATTGCATTGCTGTCAGCTTCACCGAAGACAGGTGTGATTTGAGGAGCAGGAGACACGAGAGAATTAATCGTGTCAAACAACACTTTGGGGTTTTTCTTATTAGCTGCTACCAGTTTCCTGGTGTAATCAGATCTGGCAGTTTCCACCATCTCATTGTAAGAAGACATCAGATCCCTGAGGTGAAGTCTGTGTACCTCAAGTATCAGTCTGTCTCACTGTCTCATTCTTTCACTCTCTCGGTCTCACTCACTCGTTCATTTATTCTCTCAGTCTCACTCTTATTATGTAACTCTCATTCTGTCATTTTTTACGCTTGGTCTCACTCTCTCATTCTTTTACTCTCTCAGTCTCACTTTCTCATTATTTCACTCTGTAGGTCTCACTCTCTCATTCGTTTACTCTCTGTCTCACTCTCTCATTTTACTCTCTCAGTCTTACTCTCTCATTCTTAATCTCTCTTATTCTCACTCCCTCATTTTTTCAACCTCTCTCTGTCTCACTCTCTTATTATTTTACTCTTTGTCTCACTCTCATTTTACCCTCTCAGTCTCACTATCTCATTCTTTTACTCTCTTAATCTTACTCCCTCATTTTTTCACTCTCTCTCTGTCTCACCCTCTCATTCTTTTACTATCTCAGTCTCACTCTCTCATTCTGGTGGAAAAAGACTTGTACGACTTGTACTTCTTCTACACTCTCCTTGTTAGTGTGAGTGTGTGTGATGTCACTTGTGGTGTGATGAGGTCGTGACCTCTGACATGTTGGTAACCATGATTCCGTCTCTAGTGAGAACCAAACTTGAGTCACGGAAACGACTCGTCACTGACTCGGCTGCTGTTCGTCATCAGAGTGACCTCACGCTCTTGTCTTGTGGTAGATCTGAGTAATTATATAATAAGATCCTGGTGAAGGTTCAGGCCAGAGAACGTTCCTGCAAAAAGAAGGCAGAACGTCTTGTGAAACGGCGTGCGACGAGCTGTGAACTCATGCATCATTACTCCCAATGTAGTGTGTAGGAGCTCGCTGAGCCAGCAACAGTTCAGCAGACTCTCTGCAGATCCAGAGAGCCTGGAGAGGAGGATGTTGAAGAGGTACAGAACAGTGAGGAGGTGAAGAACATTGAGAAGGTGGAGAACATTGAGGAGTTGAAGAACATTGAAGTGGTGAAGAACATTGAGGTGGTGAAGAACATTGAGGAGTTGAAGAACATTGAGGTGGTGAAGAACATTGAGGAGTTTAGGAACATTGAGGAGGTGAAAAACATTGAGGAGGTGAAGAACACTGAGGAGGTGAAGGACATTGAGGATGTGAAGGACATTGAGGAGGTGAAAAACATTGAGGAGGTGAAGAACATTGAAGAGGTGGACATTGAGGAGGTGAAAAACATTGAGAAGGTGTAGAACATTGAGGAGATGAAAAACATTGAGGAGGTGAAAAAGATTAAAAAGGTGAAGGACATTGAGGAGATGAAAAATATTGAGGAGGTGAAGGACATTGAGGAGGTGAAAAACATTGAGAAGGTGGAGAACATTGAGGAGTTGAAGAACATTGAGGAGGTGAAGGACATTGAGGCGTTTAGGAACATTGAGGAGGTGAAGGACATTGAGGATGTGAAAAACATTGAGGAGGTGAAGAACATGAAGGAGATGAAGAACATTGAGGAAGTGAAGAACATGAAGGAGATGAAGAAAATTGAGGAGGTGAAGAACACATCACTCGTATCCCTCGTTTCAAACGTGTTGATAAAAGTGACAAACACGACAACCCACTGTGTGTTCTTTAGAAGAGTAAGAATTCTACTTCCTGCTCGGACAGACATGACCAGACGATCCAGTGAAGCCAGAGAAGAAAAGAAAACAAAAACTCATCGGTGAAGTCATGAGGTTCGTTCTGCAGGCAGAATGAATTCAATTGAATCACAAATCTTTGGTTCTAATCCCATTAAATTAGACGTTACTGTTATTTATGGTTTCATGATCTGTCATCCATCTCCTGGAGGTTTTATCTTCAGCCATTCTTTAAGACGGTCCTGACTTCTACTGATTTATTTACGTTGGATATTCACAGATTATTTTTGGTCGTTGACAAAAACCCCTCGTCCAAGGACGGGTACCGGCCCGTGAGGCATGTGTCACGGAAAGTAAAAAATATGTTTTTGTTCTATTGATTATTACTGTCTGAAAGTTTTTATTTCACTTTTGAACACACACACACACACACACACACACACACACACACACACACACACACACACACACACACACACACACACACACACACACACACACAGACAGACACACACACACACACACACACACACACACACACACACACACACACACACACACACACACACACACACACACACACACACACAGACACACACACATACACACACACACAGACACGCACACACACACACACACACACGCACACACACAGACACACACACGCACACACACACACACACAGACACACACACACACACACACAGACACACACACACACGCACACACCCCCCCACACACACACACACACAGACACACACACACACACACACACACAGACACACACACACACACACACAGACACACACACACACGCACACACCCCCCCACACACACACACACACAGACACACACACACACACAGACACGCGCGCGCACACACACACACACACACAAAGACACACACACACGCACACACAGACACAAACACACACGCACACACGCACACGCACACGCACACGCACACGCACACGCACACGCACAAACACACACACACACACACACACAGATCATAATCTGTCGACAGTCATGAGGTCTGTCCTGCTCTTTAAATTTAGTTTTTAATCATCAATTATTGGTTTAATTCCCATTTTATTAGCGATGACTTTTTATTGTTTTTCATCCAGAGCAGTGGTTTTATTGATCCGTCCATCTTGGAAAATAACACATAGAATGCGTTTTGTAAATTAAAGTAAATAAATGAGACGATTACCGAAAATATTAGGAATATACTCTATACTGTACTGTTTGCTGGAACACCTGGTCAGGTGTTTGCTCATAGGTTCTGGTCATGTGACACAATAAAAGGGGTAACGCTGTGTAATACTACGATGACTGTCAAAAAAATACTTTGATGACTTGATGACAGATACGGTGACTCACATATTAATACAACAGTGACTTGCAGAGTAATACTACAAGTATCACTGAGTAAATACTGCGATGACCTGCGGAGTAATACTATAGTGACTCACAAATTAATACCAAAGCAACTCACTGAGTAATACTACAAGTATCACTGAGTAAATACTACGATGACCTGCGGAGTTATACTATAGTGACTTATAAATGAATACCACAGTGACTCGCTGAGTAATACTACAAGTATCACTGAGTAAATACTGCGATGACCTGCGGAGTAATACTATAGTGACTCACAAATTAATACCAAAGCAACTCACTGAGTAATACTACAAGTATCACTGAGTAAATACTACGATGACCTGCGCAGTAATACTATAGTGACACATAAATGAATACCACAGTGACTCGTGGAGTAATACTACAAGTATCACTGAGTAAATACTGCGATGACCTGCGGAGTAATACTATAGTGACTCACAAATTAATACCAAAGCGACTCACTGAGTAATACTACAAGTATCACTGAGTAAATACTGCGATGACCTGCGGAGTAATACTATAGTGACTCACAAATTAATACCACAGTGACTCACGGAGTAATACTACAAGTATCACAGAGTAAATACTATGATGACCTGCGTAGTAATACTATAGTGACTCACAAATTAATACCAGTGACTCATGGAGTAATACTACAGTGACTCACAAATAAATATACAGTGAATCATGGGGTAATACTACCGTTCCACGAGTATCACGGAGTAATACAACAGTGGTTCACATAGTAATACTACTGTGGTGTGGCTTCATTCAACAGATTTCTCCGTGTACAACATGAAACGGTTGGATGTCAGTCATTAAAGCAGTGACGTCTTCATCCACGTACACAGAAAAACTCTCACCAGCATGTGCCAGGGTTCCATGGCGAGCCACCTGTTGGCGCTAACGTGCTAATCTAGTTGTCATAATAACTTTCTTAAGAAAGTGATAATGGTCTAATGAGTGTGGAAACAGGCGCTCATGTTAGCGGTTAGCAATTACCGCCGTGTGTTCTGTCTGCAGGCGCGTTATTAGCCTGTTCAGCGTTCGCGCCATTATCTTTATTTACGGAGCAAAGTGAGAGCAGCTGTGGCTCCAGAGTCTCAGCATGAAAGAGAACGTTTAACACTGTGAGTTTGAAACGCTGGTTAAATAGATTGAAAGCAGTTAAAGTCTCAGAACCCGAGGAAGAAGCTCACAGGATCCTCCTCAGTACCTCCTCAGAACCTCCTCAGAACCTCCTGAGAACCTCCTCTGAAACTCATCAGAATCCTCCTCAGAACCTCCTCAGAACCTCCTCAGAACCTCCTCCGAAACTCATCAGAATCCTCCTCAGAACCTCCTCAGAACCTCCTCAGAACCTCCTCCGAAACTCATCAGAAACCTCCTCAGAACCTCCTCAGTACCTCCTCAGAAACTCATTAGAACCTCCTCAGATCCTCCCCAGAACCTCCTCAGAACCTCTTTAGATCGTCCTCAGATCCTCCCCAGAACCTCCTCAGAACCTCTTTAGATCGTCCTCAGATCCTCCTCAGTACCTCCTCAGAACCTCCTCAGAAACTCACCAGAACCTCCTCAGAACCTCTTTAGATCCTCCTCAGTTCTTCCTCAGAACCTCTTTAGTTCCTCCTCAGTACCTCCTCAGAAACTCATCAGAACCTCCTCAGAACCTCTTTAGATCCTCCTCAGATCCTCCTCAGTACCTCCTCGGAACCTCTTTAGATCCTCCTCAGTACCTCCTCAGAAACTTCTCAGTACCTCCTCAAAACCTCATGAGAACCTCCTCAGAACAAGACTGAAGAAACACAGTATCTTTCTTCCTCCTCTCTTCACCTCCTTTCCTCACCTCTTGTCCTCTGCTTCATCCATTGCCTTCTCCCTCACTTCTTCTCTTCCTCTGGTCACCTCTTTTTCTTTCATCCGTCCATCGCCTCCTACTCACTTCTTCACCTCCTCTCCTCAGCTCCTTCCCACTTCCTCTCCTCCTCCTCTCCTCTCTTCAGTTGTCCTCTGCTGACCTTGAGAGTGAGAGTGTCTCATGACTTCATGTTGTGTGACTGCAGCAGAACTTTCATCACATGCGATGCTTTCATTGATCCTTCCATTCAAACATGTTTTTGATCCGGAGCTTCATTGAAATTAGGAGAGTTGTTGGGATCAGACCTTCACAGGGTCGTGGACTCGAGCTCTAGATCTCATCCTCGGAACACATCGTAACCATGTTCTGAGTCTGGCAGACGTGACGGGACTCATAAGTCAGAGATCTGTGATGACGACCTGACGATAAAGAACTGTCGTCGTCTTCATCTATGATAGTCTTCACAGTCATCTTCTTCTGTGTTCATCTTCATCATCATCATCATCATTATCCTCTTCTTAATCTTCATCATCATCTCCCTTCTCTTCATCCGCCTCTTCATCATCATCATCCTCTTCATCTTCTTCTTCATCATCATAATCATCCTCTTTTTCTTATTCATCATCATCTTCATCATAATCTTCATCTTCTTCATAATCATCATCCTGATCATCTTTATCACCATCATTGTCTTCCTGATCATCATCATCATCATCATCATCATCATCATCATCTTCATCTTCTTTTTCTTCTTCATCTTCATCATCATAATATTCATCATCATCATCATCATCATCATCATCATCTTCATCTTCTTTTTCTTCTTCATCTTCATCATCATAATATTCATCATCATCATCTTCTTCATCTTCATCTTCATCTTCATCTTCATCTTCATCTTCATCTTCATCTTCACAATCTTCATCATCTTCATCATCATAATGTTCATCTTCATCTTCATCATCATCATCATCTTTATCACCATCATCATAAACTTCATCTTCATCTTCATCATCATCATCATCATCATCATCATCATCATCATCTTTATCATCATCATCATCTTCATCTCCTTCTTCATAATCTTCATCATCAACATCATCATCTTCATCATCATCACCATCTTCATCATCACACCTGGAAGCGTCTCCATCCGAACACACAAGTGTTGTTAACACGATTGCTGTGAATTAAAACCTTGAACTACGCACATAAAAGTCTAAATTAATAAACATATAATTACAAACACTCGCCACACGATCAAGAGCTGGAGTCGAGCAACATTCCGCCGTAACGAGCTGCGATCGTACTTTTATATCCTGGTGGTTCCAACCCTGGATGTCGATGGAGGCTTCAGACCAATTCATAAAGGTTGATGTCAGCTGTCCAGCCTTGTAAAAGCGGATCAGCGGGATGAGAGTCAGATGTTCCAGCGAGCCCGGCCTCTGCTCTCCACTTTATTAGCTGATTAGGACGTTTGATGTGACAAGACCAGGATCCTGGACTTTCTTCTCCAGGGCTCATTAGGTGAAGCCGAATGCATCGCAAAGAAAAGTTGGTCCATACTTGTGATCAGACGCAGATGTTCGCGGCAGCTTTGGTCCGACCCGAACCCTCACCAGACGAGTCCAGGACCAGGACCAAGACCTGAACATGGTCCCTCACAGGTCCAAGAGCTCGGACTCACACTTCTGTGAAATCTTTTATGAAAAAATGTATTTTTTCTATATCTGCATGTGTAACTTATTAATAATTCATTAAACTACGATTAAATCTTCTTGCTCTTAAATGTTTAAACAGCTGTTTCTCTATTATCAACAACAAGATGTTTGTTCACTATAATGATACATTTTTATTTCTGTTTTTTAAGCCATGGGTTACTATTGTTCAATAAGTACAAGAATAAAAAAGAGACACTCAATAAAACTACATTTCTGTGAACAAAATGTGTTGTTGTTGTATATTGTTTTGAGACATACTGTAGATAATAATAATGATGTAAAATGTAATAATATTATTTATTTATTTTAAATGTATTACTTATTTATATATATATGTATATATATATATATATATATATATGTCATTTGATAGTAATGTCTCTGGTATATATACAGTACTGTATATATATATATATATATATATATATATATATATATATATATATCCGGACATCTACTGTCTATATATATATATGCAGTACTGTACAAATTTATTTGGCAGGTGTGAAAAACTGCTGTAAACTAAGAATGCTTTCAAAAATATTATAATTGTTTATTTTTATCAATTTACAAAATGCAAAGTGAGCGAACAAAAGAGAATCTAAATCAATATTTGTTGTTTCTGCCCTTTGCCTTCAAACCAGCATCAGTTCTTAAAGGTACATTTACACAAAGGGGGGTTTTGTAGGATTATATCGAGGTGTTTGATCAACAATTCTAGCAAACAGGTTCTAATGATCATCAAGGTCACAAGAAGTTGAAACACAGTCATGAAGTGAAGAAGATACAGATGTTTAGAGACGGTTTCATGTCACACGCCATGACTGAGCAACACGACACGAGGTTCTTCTACTGTTTCTCTCAGACAAAGATCTCAAGGCAGATGTTTCAAGATGTTCAAGCTCTTTTGAAGAAGCAGGAATAAACGACGTTGAGGATCGTGGACGCAGTGATCGAGGAAACTTAGAGCAGCAGATGAAAGACACGTCCAGCTGAAGATGATTCAGCTCAGGACCGGCAGGAACCAGCGGGACCAGGAACACCATCTACTGTCCGGACCTGAACCTAGAAGAGTCGATGCTGGTTTGAAGGCAGAGGTCTGGTGACACCAAATATTGATTTGATGGACGTTTCTCTTCTGCATTTTGTTAATTGATGAAAATAAACTTTTAATATTTTTGAAAGCATTTAGTTCACAGCATTTTTACACACTTGCCTAAAACTTTTGCACAGTAGAGTATTTATTGTATTTCATGAATATATTTTTATTTCATTCTTATTATTACATTTTTATTTTCGGTTCTGACGCCACAACAAAAAAATCCCAAATTCCTGCGATATTCATTAAGAGTTTTAGCGCCAGTGGAGGAAAAATTTACTTTAATTTCTCGATTCTCAACTTCAAAGTGGGACATTTCCCTTAAATATCACTTGATAAATGCATATGAATGGAATAAAAAAAATCTGTTTTTAAGGTAGTTTCGCGTGTGATCTTTTCTCACAGCGAGAAAATCACTTCCTTTATTCCCTGAATTTAAAGAGAAAATTCTGACCTTGTTTTTTCCCGCACTGACTGTAATCCTGTGACGTAAACATTAATCGTGCGACAGACTTTTGTATTATTTATTGCTGGTTCTGTCATCTTTCTATTATTTAAGAACTGTGTCTGGTTCGCCAGAACTAAAATTAAAACATAAATAAGGAGATAAAAAAACATAAAATAATATTGGACGCTCAAAATGACATACTTTCATATGTTTAATTCTATGATATTAAAGACATTTTTCTTCGTCGCTTCGTTGTGTTTGGCATTTTAATTTCACGATGCGTGACGCAGTGTTTCACATAATAAAATATATCTCTACTACACTCACGCACGCGCACGCACGACAACCGAGTCTCTGCACGGCCTTGAATGGGAATTGTGTGACGTCACTCATGTTGCTGCGGTTGTCGGGCCTCTACCTCCCTCTGTCGGCGAGGCTGAGTCATAATTCTCAAGAAACGTACTTTTTTAGAGAAAATGAATGTCTCATTTGTTATTTAAATATGTTTAATTCCGTGTTTTTACTTGACACCTAAATGAGACTTCAATTAAGTATAATCACAAATTTATTAATTCACTTTTGGCTGTTTGTATTTGACTAGGGTTCTTATAAATAAACAATACAAGTTAAATAAATAACGATAGTGTTTCTTGGTATCGCAAAAATAATAAATAAATAAAGGGTTTTATTTGATTTTTCAACTATTTCAATTAAACAGAAAATACTGTCTTTTGTGCAATATTTTATTGCTGAACTACTTTGACCAAAAAATAAACAGGTTGTTGCAGAAGTTAGTTAAGTTAGTTAAGAACCAGATAACGACCAGATATCAAGGTTAAATATTAAATTAATATATTTATGTAAAACATTAGAGGGAATTTTGAAATAAACAAAACGGCGTAGTAACAGCATACGGTAGTTCTTCACACGAGTCCATCATTGTTGTCTTTAATTACACAAAGATAATTAAATATTAAATGAAAATTTTCCTTTAAACGATTCCAAAAGGAAATTGCAAAGCCAGATTGTGTTAACATCACAAGGAGGTTCTTTATAAGTAAGTAAGTAATATTTATTTATATAGCGCTTTTCGAGACCAGGGTCATAAGTGACATAAATAAATGCAAGTCATTTATATTTGTAGAGCGCTTTTCCAGACAGGAGTTAAGACACACATGAGAAAGTACTTTTCCACAGCAGCCAAGAAGGCATTGTTGTGTAAAAATGGAAGACATTTCGAGGTTAAAAAACTGTTTAAAAAGTCTTAATCTACTCAAATGAAACGACGTCCTTGGACGAGGACACTCGGCTGCTTCATGGTCTTGGAACAAACTGGTCCACAGAGAGCAACAACGAACGAGACTCAACAGAAGTCTCAATGTGATCACAAGCATTAGCAGCCGATCTTCAGCTCAGACATCTGGTTCTGGTCCACGAAGGCGAGCCAACAAGCTCCGGGACTTTATCAGATCTCAGCTGCTGCTCGACTCGGCGCCAGAATCTCAGCGGAGTGAAGGTCGGTGTGAAGGTGCCGAGTCGAAGACAACCGTTGGATTGGTGAAGTATTAGTGCCACACCTGGATGGTCACGTGACCTTTTCTCCCTCAAGGTGTGCTTTTATACCACTAAGTACAACTTGCAGCGCTACAAACATCTGCATCTAGCGTTGCATGCATTGGTTAGAAAACATCTACACACTTAAATATCACTATATTCTTCACGCTAGTGTATAGATTTTGAAAAATACTTTCCCTTCCATGGTTTAAATTTCATTGTATAAAATAACTTTAATGTTTCATGTTCTTTTGTGTTACAAACTTCTGGAGCTGTCATTACATCCTTCACAGCTAAAGGAAAATTAAATCCTGCAATGACTGAGGATGAGAGGATACAGTCGACAGCTGAGCTTGAGACAATACTTTTTTTTTTTATTATCTCTTTTATTATTTCTTTTTTCCTTGCACTTTATTTTTTTTTCCAACTGTGCTGTTGTAAAAGTGTTTCCCCTCTGGGGATGAATAAACATTTTCTATTCTATTACTCAAAATATACCGTATGGTTTCCCCAGAGTGTTGATAACACACCACTTTGTAGTACAGAGAAAACAAAATTAAACTGACAACATTTTCAGAGTCAACATGTTTATTTTCACACTTAAGCTTCAACTCTGGACTGTAACCGTCACCACTGACCAGTAGAGGGCAGTGTCTTTTGTGGGCCGTGGGTAGGGGGGGCAAATTAAATTAAAAATCAAGACTTTTCCAATCAGACACGTCGCTGGCTCTCCACGATGACCTCTGACCTTAAGAAGTGGGTCAGCTCGCAGGTCTTTGGTTTCATGATCTGGGCTGATTGAGGGAATGACAAGAGGAAGTCTCTCGGAGAGGCTCGGGAACGTCGATTGAAGGCGAACGTTGGTGAAGCGGTGGATCGGCGTCGCGCACTGAACCGTCGTAACGCAATCCTGCCGCCACTCCTGCGGAAGCCGCTTCAGTAGCGGTAGTGGTCGGGCTTGAAGGGACCCTCTGTGGGCAGACCCAGGTACTTGGCCTGCTTGGTCGACAGCTTGGTCAGTTTCACCCCCAGTTTGTCCAAGTGAGCCGCGGCCACCTGTTCGTCCAGCTGAGGAGACACGAGAGCGTCAGCCGTGATGTCACATGTTCAGGTACTAAATTACATTTCAACCATTTTATTTTTTGACCAAAGACTGAGTTCAAAATTACAAAAAGCAAAAACAAGCCGAGAGTCAACAGTAGATACTTAATGTTACGCGATGCATTCAGGTTCCAGCAAACTGAGCTGCAGCTAAACAGCATCTAGATTCCATTCAATGTCACGGTCAAGAATACAAGTCAGAAAATGGAATTCAACAATTTACACGTTGAATCCTTTATTGAATAGATTATCAGATTATTTCTTTTAATTATGTCAGTTTCTATATTGAAAAGGTAGAATTTACCTTGTACGAATACATTATTTTGTACATTTTAAAAATGTATTCATCATTTTATTTGTAAATTTTGATATTCTCATTCCAACAATTAAAAATAAATCAATTCTAAAGTCAATATTTTATAACTATTCGCCTTTTAATTTCATTTTTCAAAATATGTTGTTTGTATGCGTGCGATATAGAGTTTTTTTTATAATATATACATACATACATATATATAATTATTGAACAATAAAATATAATAAATTGTATTAAAAAGTTAACATTTCAAATTCAACCAAACAATATTCAGATTGTCACAGATGTACTTCAGTATAAAAATACTTAAAATATATCGACTAGTCTGTCTCATGAAAACACTCCGTCTGCTCACCTTCTTGGGCAAGAAGTAAACTCCGAGCGGATACTTGGCCGTGTTGGTCCACAGCTCGATCTGAGCGAGCACCTGAGGGACAGAACAGTTAAACCTCGTCGCAACAGAAACGCTGGTCCATCGAGAAGAGGATCTGCTGGTACCTGGTTAGTGAAGGAGTTGCTCATGACGAAGGACGGGTGTCCCATGGCACAGCCCAGGTTCACCAGTCTTCCCTCGGCCAGGACGATGATGTGGCGGCCGCTCTTCATGCGGAAGCGGTCGACCTGAGGGGCGCCAACCAGAGTTTTTACACATGATCGATGTTTAAATTAAAGTTTTTCTAGATTATTGTGAACATGCATCTGGTCTTTGACACTAAAAGCCTCCGGTTGTCCAGGAGGTTCAGTGCCAACGGCTAGCGTTCTCTCTCTGCTGCCTCATGACACAACTGCAACACTGACGGTTGAGCTGCAACACCTCGAGGAGCATTCATCCTCATGACAACTAAGAAACTATATACTCAAATCATATCATTCTCGCCACAGGTTGAGCGGAAGCGTCGCCGTGTTCACACCTGAGGTTTGATGTTGATCTTCTCCGCAGCGTTCTTGATCAGCCAGGCCATGTCGATCTCGCAGTCGAAGTGTCCGATGTTGCAGACGATGGAGTCGTCCTTCATGCACTCAAAGTGACTGACGAGGAATAAAAGAATATTTTCAGTTTCCATCCCATAACTCCAAACATTTAAAAAGTGCTCAGATTAGCCTTCTCTGTTCCATGAAATTGTTCGTCTTCAACATGTGTAAGCAAAGCTTCCAACCATTGTGTAACGAGTTAAGTTGTTGCTCTATACAACCCCTGGGGGTGTTCTGTCTCATTACAAAACCTCCTAAATCCTATTAAATGTAAGCTCTTCTAGTAGTAATCAGGCAAAGATATTTTTTTTCTTGTGGACCAACTTCAATGGGTGCTTATTTTTATTAATTTACTGTATTTTTTGGACTATAAGGCAGTTAAAAGCCTTTAATTTACTCAAAAGCAAAGACCACCTCGAAAAGAAATTCCAGGTTGTATTGAACAAACTTGAACTTATTCCAAAGCACTTAAAACTGTCCTAGTATTACTGAAGGTGTTTGACAAAAGGTGCAAAGCTCTAGTCAGGAGCCTGGTGAGGATTTGGAAGATCTTATGAATGTCAGGTGAGGCGGATTCAGGAAGTCTGCAGAACTCACTGTCCCATGATGATGTCCTCACAGCCGGTCGTGGTGACGAAGATGTTTCCCTCCTTGCAGGCTTCATCCATGGTGGTGACCTCGTAACCTGAGGAGTCAGTCAGTCAATAAAGACTCAGACAGGACGGTCACGATGATCTCCCGTGCACGCTTACCCTCCATGGCGGCCTGCAGAGCGTTGATGGGGTCGATCTCCGTGACGATGACGCGGGCGCCGAAGCCCCTCAGGGCCTGGACGCAACCTTTGCCGACGTCACCGTACCCGGCCACCACCGCGACCTTGCCGGCGATCATGACGTCTGTGGCGCGCTTGATGCCGTCGATCAGGGACTCCCTGCAGCCGTAGAGGTTGTCGAACTTGCTCTGAGGGACGAGGAGACGCTCGTCACTTTGGTGAGGACAACACTGTCCTGCTCTTGGTCTAAACCACTTTAATGCAGACTTTGTCCCTTTACTAAGGTATGAATGATCTCATGACCACTGCAACGCTTCGAGGAGCATTTACTTTAAACATACGCTTACAAAGAAACTTAAAGAGAAAAAACATGCTCTACTTTATTTAGGTCATGGTTTGGTTTAATTGTAGTTTTCCTACTTGACATCATCATTGGTGACACGTGTTCAGATGCACAGGATTAGTACCTTTGTGACGGAGTCGTTGACGTTGATGGCAGGAACCTTGAGCTCGCCACTCTTCATCATCTTGTAAAGGTTGTGGACGCCGGTCGTTGTCTCCTCCGAGAGTCCCTTGATTCCTGCAGCACATTTCAGACGGTCAGAAGATTCACTCGCATACGTCACAGTGAATGTCAGTCATGCACTGTGTAGCACTTAAACTATTTAAATCATGCGTTTGTTCATGACTACAGTGGACTTGCACACGTTTGCTGAAAATCAACACGTCAACTCCACTGTGAAGTGACGTCACCGACCACTAGATGGCAGTGTTACTATACCAGCGTAAAACATGAACGTGCAACAAACCTTCGCTCAATGATTTAATCTATACTAGAGAACTTTAGTCTCCAATGTAAACTACACAATCAAGTTGACACTGAGATGAGTCCCATTGATCTGTTGACTACAAGAGTCTAGTTCTGTCCATCACGTCCACAGCGTGAGGTCCTCGCGGGCCTCCTACCTGCGAGCAGCTTGGGGTACTTCTGGTGCACCAGGTTGGTGAGGTCTCCTCCGTCGTCGAGGATCATGTTGAGGGGCTGGCCGTCCTTGAAGTACAGGGTCTGATCGATGCACCACATGTACTCCTCGTCGGTCTCGCCCTTCCATGCGTACACTTGAGAGAACAGGACTCAGTTACTGCTACCAGACCATCAAATCCAGCATTTTTTCCACTTTTACGGAGGTCATTAACAAAAACATTAAATAAGTCTACTGCAAACATGTTTGAAGAGAAACGTGAACATGTATCTGGTCTTTGACACTAAAAGCCTCCGGTTGTCCAGGAGGTTCAGTGCCGACGACCAGCGTTCTCTCTCTGCTGCCTCATGACACAACTGCAACACTGACGGTTGAGCTGCAACGCCTCGAGGAGCATTCACCTTCATCCACATGACAACTAAGAATATTTATACTAGAAAATATTTATGGACCAAACCAGTTCTTTAAAAACACAATGGAGAAAAGTCGACCGCCAGGAGCTCACCAGGGATTCCAGCTTTGGCGATGGCAGAGGCAGCATGATCTTGTGTGGAGAAGATGTTGCAGCTGGACCACTGGACCTGGAGACAGACGAGGGAGAAACTCAGAACTCACACCAGAGTTTGTCTCTTAAGGCACATGAGTTGATCTTCAGAAGTCCAGAGGACAAGAAGACAATCCTGGAAATTGAATGAGCTTATCACGACCATGTGTACCTCTCACTTTATATCTCCCCTTAAACTCTTATTGAGTCTTTGTTGCCGAGCGACAGCTCAGTAATCTTCTGATTAAGCAACGACCTTGACCAGAGACTTTGAATCAGGGACACTTTAATTTTCTTCCCCTGTTTTTTTTTTTTTTCAAACACTTCACAGAGTACAATACTTTTGTTGTACTTATTTTTATTCATTAGCGCAGAAAAATAAAAATGTAGAGCATCGTTCTGATATTTGCTTCACTACAAAAGTGAGCGAAGGACTTGGGTGGTCCTTAACTTTACAAGTGCCAATCCCTTCGATTAGGCATATTAATAAAACATTAATATAAAAAACTAATCATCCTCTGCAACATGCACTAAGCCAAGGTCTGATGTACTTCATCTGGATGTATGCGTTCCCCATGAGGTCAAAGATAAAGTAGAAACTAAAAATTGTACGTTGTATTAATTATTAGTAATTACAAGTGTTTTAACAACTAAAAGGATTTTTGTAATTTCTGTGAGTATATAAGCCTCTGAAAAGACATTTAGAAAAGCGCTTTTATACAAGATCATTTTAAAATATTTTCCATTTTCGACATCATACTTTTTCGCTTCCCTTTATATATTGCTGTTGAGATTATTGAGTTAAATATAACGGCCCACCGCCGGTCTACGCGGTTAGTAGTATTCTTCATGTGGTTTCAGCTGGATCTGGTCTTGGACAAAACAGCCCAGCAACATGTGAAATCACATTAGCCGCTTGTGTTTCTTGTCAATATTTCATTTCCTACAACCACGATAACATCTGCAGGGCTGCAGAGAGAAACCCACAAAGAGACCCGCGGGGTAAAAACGTACCTCAGCTCCCAGTTCAATGAGGGTCTCGATGAGCACGGCGGTCTGCAGGGTCATGTGCAGGCAGCCGGCGATGCGGGCACCCTTCAGGGGCTTGGTCTTGCCGTACAGCTCCCTCATCTTCATCAGACCGGGCATCTCATTCTCGGCGATGTCGATGGACTTGCGTCCCCAGTCAGCCAGGCTGATGTCGGCTGGAGAGGAGAAGAGGTTTTAATAAAGTTGTTGGCTCCGGTAAGAAGATGGTTCGATGCTCCAATATTAAAGTTTATACAGCTGCTGCCAGACAGACTCACTGCTCATCACAATGATCCCATTTGTGAGCAGAGACCATGAAACAGCAACTGCTTGGACGTCTTGAAACTGACATTAACAGATGCCCGGCGTAAGTTCCAGCCTCACAAAGAACACTTGTTTGGAAGTAAATCAGTCTAGTCTCTCGCTAGCTGGCCGGACGCCAGGGCATTACAATTTTAAGTACATTTTTGTAAATCTACATAAAGACTGGCGATTCATTATTTTAAAAAAGACAAGTGTGTGTTAAAGCGTTGTTGGACCTCTATTGTTCTCTTCAATATGTGTCCGTTTGTGCAAAACTTTTCATTGAAATAGTTGAAAAAACGTAATTTTGCTAGAGATTAAATCTTGTTTATCAAATTTCCCAAAGGAGATCTCCAGAGGGAGTTATACAGTCTCTTATCTGTAACCAGGCAGATTCTGTGATTGGTCAAGCGAGGTGGTTTTTCACCACACTTTATCAATGTCAGATCTCCATCTCCAAGAGACTTTTTGTATAAACAAAGCAGGGCGTGATTACAGCTAGCTGGAGGAGAAGTGAAGCCATTATTATGTCAATGGACTCTCATAACCTCTTGTTCGCCTGGATTTCAGACAAACTCTATAGTAAATAAGTTCAAAACATAGTCATGAGGGACTTACTGCATCTTGGAGAGGAAGACTTCAACATTTAAATCAGGGGTCTCCAAACCGGTCCTCAAAGGGCCAGGGTGGTGCAGGTTTTTGTTCCAACCGATCAAGCATGTACAGTTTAACCAATGAGGTTTCATCTTTAACAAGCAACACCAGACTGTCAATCAACTGATTACACTCTGAAGACTCCTGATTGGGTTAAGGGGGGGGGGGGCTCTTTATTGGTTGGAACAAAAACCTGCACCACCCCAGCCCTTTGAGGACCGGTTTGGAGACCCCTGGTTTAAATCATGAGTCGAGAGTTGGGTTTTGACATTAGTTTCCCTTCAACAAATTTTGCATACCGACCGGTAAACCAGCATTCCATGCTGCGACAAAACTCTTCCCAGAAGTACGAGACTGGGAAAGGAGCAAGTGCAACAAACATGGCCTGAAAAAGCCGCTCTGATCCAGACTAAACTTCACACTGCAGGAGCCATGTTGCTCAGGTTCAGAGGTCGAAGTACAATCTAAACTAAACAATTCACCCAGTTCACCTCCTGGGATGAGACAGATTGGCCCTATAGATATACCCAGTTGTAGAGGGTTCATAGATATTTGGTTGATGTTGGATTTGTGGCGATGCAACAAAATTACAGTTAATGGGTTTCATAAGTTGAGTTATGTAGAAGAAGAAAGGGCACAACTGAAGGCTTATCTTCTCAGATGAATGAAGGACGACCTTCATCTATACTGAAACTATGCTGCGTCTTTGGGAAAATGTTTAACTAACAGACTCCTTTAACCCCCTTTATCATGACAGGGTCAAAACAAGATAACAGAAGAAGCACAAAGCCATAACTACTACGGTTTGTAGTAAAGTACTAAGGATTGTTAAATAGTCTGGCTCATTCATTTACATATCATTTCAATCAGCGCAGTCACTGGACCTTCAAATTAATACTGAACTCGTGTCAATATCTGTCTTTATAACCAACAAACAATACTAATTATTTAAGCCAGTATTCAGACTAACATTAATCCGTTATGCAAATACAGAATTTGGAAATGCCAAGTTACAAATACACACATCAATATAAATTCTAAAAGTCAATACAAACCAGAATTCATTCAAACAAAGTCTGTAAGGCACAACTACAGTTGATACTTTAAAAGTTTCAGATAAAATACTCTCAAAAAAAATAAAAATAGAATACAATATTTAAATGTTAAGCAGAATTGTTTTGATTGTTTAAGCGCTTTGTGACCCTGGTCTGGAAAAGCGCTCTATAAATACAAATTACTCATTTAAATGTTAAGCAGACGTCATTATCAAACTGAAGCTCAACCAGCAATTGGCAGAGAAATAAAGTACACTATTGACCAATTTATGATCCACTATCACTTCTGAGATAAACAAAAAAAGCACAACAAAGTACAAAAGTTTTTTCATTTTTAGAAAAACCCTCCAATTGGCTTCAACAAGCCTAGTGTAAGTTTTGTGTTGGTTTTACATCCCTTGACTAACTTACAAAGTAAAACTCGTCAAGCAGGCAGAATAATGTTACTTGTTGTCGAGATCCAACAAACATTCACAGGGATAAGCTATTGGCACAGGATTACGGGGGACTAGATAAACGTGGACTTTGCTCCCCACAGTTATCAGTTGACTGGACATTGAGTAACTTCAGACACATAAGAAGAAGCAAGCTTTAGTTTTGTCGAATGACTTTAAACTATAAATACATATTTAAGCATCACTCCATTTATTCTCCTGCATGTTTCAGTGAGAAACTGAGGTTTGATGCGATCATTTTCAGCAGACCTGTCATTGAACACGCTCAAGTTTCAGGAAAAGCGCATGTGCGTGCATCACTAGTTAGTAAGCAGTTTGCAGACTGCTCCTGTCAGTCACATTCAGCAAACCAGCGGGAGCGCCGTGCATCATGGGAGTTGTAGTCAACGAAAACCGCGGCTTCCAAACATGGCGTATCGTTCTGTTGTTGAACTTCAACTCCCCATGTGTCTCACAGAGCATGCATGTCTATGCGAGAGCTGCATATAGAAACACTTATTGCATTTTTTTTTAAACTTATTGTTAATAGTCTTGTGCGTAAGTATTAAACGACAAGTTTTTTTAATTGAAAAAAAAAGTCTGATATTAGTCGCACATGGTTAAAAGAAAAGGCTAAAAAAAAAAAAAAAAAAAAAGCGTAAATAGTTCTACAAATAAACAAGAAGTATTTTTGCAAAGAGTGGAAATCGCATCTCATTTTACACTCTGATCCAAATTGATAAAAAATAGCTGTTGTTACCAAACACTAGCATGCTAGCTAGCACTGCTAAGCTAACTTGCTACACGTCGGTCAGATGGGAAAAAAACAATTTTACGCAGGAATACTCACCAACTTTGTAGGGGAGTTTGTCGGTCATTTTCAAGTGTGTGGTTGTCGGCCGAGAGGGAGCTGAGGCTGCTGCTGGAGGGACGAGGAGAGGCGGAGAGGAAGACAGAACACATGACGGCGCGCTTTTTATGCCCCGATAGGCCAGCGCCGGTTACACGCGGGGGGCGTGGCCACGGCCCCCAGCCCCGCATGTCTATTTGCTCAGAGATGCTCCCGCCCCGCGACGAACGAACGTGATTGGCTGGACGACGAATAACGGCCTGTTGCGCCCGTTGATTGACGTCGAATGTTGGAGATCAAGTTTGGTCCAGAACTCGATCACCTGGACACTCCACCTGCTACAAACGCAAAATAAATAAATAATAATAATAATAATAAAAATCAAACATAAAAAGCAGACATTAGGAGAAAAACAACACCCTTTCTCTCTTGACTCCTTTTGTCACCGTATAAAAAATTATATAAGGGAAATAAGAACAGCCGGACAAGGAAATTAACTACTGGCAAAAACTCACCAACGATTTAAAAATATATTACAGTTTTTAAATGTTATTTAACAGTGATTACTTGCCTTTCCTCTTTAACCTATATGGCGTGTTTCCTCTAATTTATTCCAAATTTTTGCTTTTCAAAATTCACATTTCATTTGTCTTAGCCATCTGGGAAGAAATGTATTGTGTTAGGATTAAGGTTCATCAGCCTTTTTTTCCCAACTGTGGACTTGTTTAATGTTGACATAAGACCAGATAAAAACATAATTATAGAGGTAGGTAGGTAGGTAGAACTTTATTGATCCCTCAGAAGGTCTCCTTCGGGATTTTTTTCAAAATTATCCACAGCAAATACAGAAATTAAATAAAAAATAATCAAAATAAAATAAGAACAAGAAATAAAGAGAAATAAAGAGAGAAAGAGAGAGAGAGTTTATGTTTCACCCATTGACACTAGATTACATTTTATTTTATTTTTTTTTAGTTCATTTTTTAGTAAACTTGACTGAAACAGTATCACAGGCTAATTTAGGTTCTGATATTATGATCTTTTTTCTAAATAAAACCCTTTGTAGAAAGAAATAATCATTGCGCACACACATATATACATATATATATATATATAAATGTTTTATTTTGTTTCTGTTCAATACCTCACAGACCGGTCCTGCTCCCCTGATCAAGATGATTCTCACTTTTCATATTTTAATTTTATTCTTATGTGTCTGCAAAGTTTTCATTACATTTTTAATAATTAATTCCACAGCTGTCTCCTGAGATCCAAACATGTGCTCAATAAACCTCCCCGGGCGTCAGATCTTAAACAATCTATTGATTGATGTCACATGGTAAACACCGATGTGAGCCGACAATGAAGGACATTTGTCTTAAGGCTTCTCTGCTTACCTGATGTTTTCTTTGGCATGATAATTGCAGCATTTAATCCAACCGACACACTGTGTGTGTGTGTGTGTGTGTGTGTGTGTGTGTGTGTGTGTGTGTGTGTGTGTGTGTGGGGGTGTGTGTGTGTGTGTGTGTGTGATCAGGTCCCTAACAATGGTTTGATTCAACTGAATTTTGAGGGTGATTCGACAAACGTGACGAATGGTTTGATGAAAACGGATGGATATCGACTTGTGTGAACCTGTTGTGTTTTATAACACGAACCCTCCAGCACAGGGGATCAGGTTGAGCTGACGCGAGGACCCGATCACACAAAGACACAAACCTTTACGTGTCGATTTTCGTTTACATCCACACGAATGCTTTTATATGTGTCGAACCAAAACTTTTGTGTTTTTCAAAACGGGAGCTCGTAAACCTAATGAAATAACATCTATTTGTGTTTTGATCGTTCTCGACAGAGTATCTGTGTTCATCGTGGAGATTGAATAAACCTGCTAGGTTTGTTCTTACTCTATGTTGCTATGGCAACATACTCAGAGTTATGCAAACCCTGCTTAGTAAACTCAAAAAACCTAAGTTAGCCCTCACTTTGGGCCGAACTTACTCACTCTTTCAAACCAGATTTGACTGGATTGAAGTTAAAAGGATGCAGAGTTGTGCAGGTGAAGGTGTCGACTGTATCCTGCTGCTCAGGTTTGTTCTCGTCTGTTTGTTAACGTCTTTGCTCAGCAGCTTGTGGGGAGGAAGATTAAAGAGTTGATTTTGACGATCGGCTCAATGAAGGGAAACAACACGATGTGTAAACAGTCTTGCAGCTTTAGATGCTGAACAAATATCAGGAACGGAGCCGTGACAAAGACTCAAGTTTGTGGAGCACGAGTGGCACCAGAGGCACTCGGGCCTCAGGACGACTTGAAGTTCAACCTCCTGCTAAACATGTTAAGACCTGGCTTTACCGAGGGGATCCACATGTTTCATTAGATCTGAACGACATTAAAGAGTGTTGTTGAAACAGAAGAAGTTTCGTTGGACGACAGCCCAGAACAGACGTATATATATTTTTAATTTATTGATGCTTTTAATCCACACAGTTCCACATAATTACCTTCATGTCGACTAAGAGTTGGAATTATTTTCAGAGTAATCTGTTCCTCTTTAGAGTCATAGACACAATTGTTTGTTCATTTTAATGTAGCGACTGGAGCTCAGTTGTCTTCGTCTTCATCTTCCTCCAAAAAGACACAATGTCCATCTCGTACTGAAGCCTCGACATGAGAAATTGTTCTGGAAAAAAATTAACTTCCTTATTTTTTAAAGCTTTTTTAGTGGAAGCTAAAGAGGCCATGAGCGTAAATCTAGCCCACTTCAGGAAAGTCTTCAGGAAAGACTTCCAGCAGACGATGAGAGACTCTTTTACAAACGAAATTAAAATATACAGCCTTTTCAAAGAATCTTAAATGGGGGGGAAATGTGTCCAAGAGGAGGAGGAACAGGTTGGACAGGTTGATCAGGAGGGCTGGCTCTGTGGTTGGAATGAAGCTGGACTCACTGGTGACAGTTGCTGAGAGGAGATCACTGGACAAACTACTGTCCATCATGGATGATGATGGTCATCCTCTGAACACTGTCATCAGTGAGCAGAGAAGCAGACTGAGTGCACGAATGCTCCTACCCAGGTGCAAAACAAATAGACTCAGGGACTCATTCATCCCTCGGGCTATTAAATTGTACAATTCTGAGTTCGGGGGCAGGAGTGGAGTGAGAGTATCTGGGTGTTCTGTTCTATGTTAGTCTTTGTATCTTTGTCTTTGTTGTTTTTCTTTGATCTATGTTCTTTGTCTTTATCTTTAGTCTTAGATTGTGTCATCTTGTTCTTTCTCTTTATGTCCTTCTTATTTTATTTTGATTTATCTTTTTATTTTTTATAAAAAATTGCTGTATGTATTGGCTATTGGAAAAAAACAATTCTATGTTTTTGGTTTTTCACACAAATACTGCTTCTTGAAAATATGTTTAAATTATATGTCTATGATTCTACTGTAGAAATCAATCCACTTTAAGCATCAAAGTTTTTGTTCTGTGTCTTGATTGACGAAGGAAAGGAGAATAATTTCAGGTGGAAAATGACATTGCAGACACGGGTGGGAAGGCAGTGCGATCAGAGCAGCTGTAACATATTGTAGCGTTCAAGACTGACTTGTCTACGAGGCGCTCTGTTTGTCTAACTCTACTCCAGCTAACGCCAAAACAACTGAGCTCCAGTCCCTACAATAAAATGTACAAACATTTTTTGTTTATAACTCTAAAAAAAACAGATAACTCTGACAATAATCCCAATAACCCCGACATGAGGGTGAGTAGAAAATAGGTGAATTTTGAAATTTGGGTGAAATATCACTTTAACGCAATCCATATTTTCACGCAGTTTATTTATGTACTCTCGAAAACTTCATTTTCATTTCAACAACTTAGAAAGCTTCATTACTCTCCCCGTAAAATATCGTAACTGTGTTTTATGCCTGTGTTTTGAAAAAGACCACAAGTGACAAACATATCTGTTCTCTGTGACGGATTCAGTGTAAAACGTTTTATTTTGTATTCTTGTCCTGTCATTTAAAAAGTGAAGCTTTTAAGTTTATTACACGTTGAATATTCAAAATCACCATAAATGTCAGACTATTATTTAGTTTCCTTTAGTTTTTTAACATTCTGTCATTAAATGTTTTTTACTTTTTTTTAAACTTTAAATAATATGTGAAATGAATAATTGTTTACACAAACGTGAACCTCTTGACATGTTAAATTATTGTAAATTGTTGCATAAAAAATGGCATAAAAAATGTTGTGTTGTTCTTTGCTGATCTATTTCCCCGTCCCTCTTTTGGGAGCTTCACATGTAAAGGAGGCAGCAGCCAAGCAGTGTCTTAGCAGGGGAAGATAATCTGCACTTCTTGGAAATTGGAACAAGCCAGCAGGTGATTCATCCCGCAAAACAGCGAGTCCACATTTCCTCCTATAACTTCTTACCATTACACTGACATTCCAGCTTTTGAATTTGCATTCACAGCAACAAATGGTGCCAGAAGAAGGATGTTTACAGTCAGGACAGACTTCAACAACATGTTAAAACTACAATGGAATATAGAGTTGAAATCAATCTTGCCTAAATAATGTAAAGTCTTTTCAAGTGAAAATCTAAATCTTAACACAAAAAGAAACAAACAAAAACAGATTTGAGGAGTTCTTGAGGAATAAATGTGGAAAAAAAGAACTCAAGGATCTTCGAGTTTCGTTCTGTAGTTTAGCCATTTAGTTAATTGCTGATGACCAAGTGATAAGACTAAGAAACCAGAATGACTTGAAGAACTGCCTCCGTCTCCTGAACAAAGATGAATTTCATTGACTCCATCTAGTGGCTTAACTGAAGAACTACAATTATGAACACATCACGTGATTCCAAAAAAGACTCATTTATTTCGGTAAAAACGAAGTCACTTAATAGAACTACTTGGCCATCACTACTGATAATATGACTGGTCCTTTATAGCTTAACCATCGCGAACTAGTGTCAAATAAGACGTGAATTCCCCAAGATTAGAGTGTGATAAAAAAAAATAAAAGAATCATCCATGTCACCCCTGGGGCTCCGTAGTTTAAAAAGAAAAACACGTGAAAGTAACACGTGAGTAAAACGCCATCTGTCTGTAAATGTACTTTTTTTTTTACAGGATGTTTGTTACCAGAGCGGAGTCCATTATGACGTAATAATGTCTTCACTCATCCTTCGTCCAGCTGTAATCACGCCCGCTTTGTTTATACAACGAGTTCTTCGGAGGTGGAGACTTCCGGGATTGATTATGCGGGGTGACGAACCTCAGTACGTGTGGTTGGGATGGACAGGATTTAATCTCCAGAAGTGTTTTCAGTGGGCGGAGTTAAGATCATTTTTTTATGTAAATATTTCAATGAAAAGATAGTTTTGTACAAACTGACACTAATGATACAATAGAGTCACACATCTATTTAAGACTCACTTAAATCTACACAATATTGACCTTTAATCACCTGTTTATGGTTTGTGTTTTCAGGAGATAAGCCTTTCAGAATAAACATGTGTAAGTAAGTAAGTAATTTATATTTATAGAGCGCTTTTCCAGACCAGGGTCACAAAGCGCTTTAACAATCAAAACAAAACTCAATAAAATATATACTTAAAAGGTCAGGATAACACCGAAGCAAACACAGGAGTTCCTGAAAATCAAGGAAAAGCCTGCATGAATAAAAATGTCTTCACATGTTTCTTGAAGGAGTCAGTAGATCATCAAACACAGAGATCGTTCCAAAGCTTAGGAGCAACAGTCTGGAAGGATTTCTCTCCTCTGGTCCTGAACCGTGTTCAGGAACCATCAGTAGATTCTGATCCACAGACCTCAGAGCCCGAGCTGGGGTGTAAGACTGGATCAGATCACTGATGGAAGGTCTGACCATGAATAGATCTGAAAGTAAGAACCAGAATTTTAAAGTTGATCCTGAAAGAAACTGGAAGCCAGTGAAGAGTTTTAAGGATCGAGGAAATGTGAGTTCTCCTACTTGAGCGGGTCAGAATTCTTGCTACAGAGTTTTGTATCAACTGCAGGCGAGACAGATCCTTCTTGTTAAGACATGAAAACAAACTGTTACAATAGTCCAGACGTGAAGACACAAACACATGGATTACAAGATCCAGATCATCTTGTGACAACATTTTCCTAAGTTTAGAGATTTTCCTCAGTTGAAGGAAACAGTTTCTGGTCAGTTGTGTGCAGTGTTGGACATGTCTTTGTCAAATACAACACCCAGTAGCAAAATTAAAGTACAGACCATAACCATCATGTGTTTTTGTAGCAGAATACTAATAATTTACTTAAATTCAGATACAGAAACTGATTAAGTACAATAACGACATCCTTTAATTTTTATACTCTTCACTTCACTCTCATAAGGTATCCTGCCCGCACTGTACAGGGCAGCATTCTAGCGCCATCTTCTGGATTACAAACAGAGCAACATAGAAATGTTTCCCACAATGTGCTAACGAAGAACTGCCACTAGAGGGCACTGTTGAACTCTTCAGGCTTCATTTAACTGAAGGAGTCATGTGGTCAAATCTCCACCTGGTGGCGCCAGACTACACTTGAGAAACTTTTGGACTTAAACATGACTTTAAATATTTTCCACCCTGACGTTAGACACTAACGAAACCAATCAAACTAGTAACTCAAAAGACGCTGGTTGTCACGTGACCAACTGCGTTTCTCCTTCAAAAGAATAATTTGAGATTCTGTTGTGAAACGTTCGGGTGACGTCACAGGTGTTCTCCGGACATCACGATCGATAACTCTGATGAATGAACCAGAATGTTTGATCGTCGGTCCAGTTCTCGCCAGCCAGTGTGACGTAACAACCGCAGCAGGACCGACCAGTGACCGGATGACTCGGTTCTGTCGGTCCAGTGACCTGGTTAATCTTTTTCTACCTGGTTACCTCAACCAACATTTGAATGAGTTAACATATGTTTTTCATTTTTTAATGATGAACCTTTTCGTTGAACTTTTTACTGTTTTCACTTTTGATATGTTTTGTATCTTTGGTTGAATATTAATAATGTTGTTTCTTGTTAATCATATATTTCTTTTTTTGTTTTGTTTTTCAAAGAATTACAGGGTTTGGAAGTGAGTTGTCTTTGTGGTGCTTTCGATTCACGCCTGGAATGGTTAGAAGAAGTTTTACGTACAGGATTAGGCATCAGAGTCAGAGTCAGAGTCAGAGTCAGAGTCAGAGTCAGAGTCAGAGTCAGAGTCAGAGTCAGAGTCAGAGTCAGAGTCAGAATTAGAATTCCTTCTTTGTCACTATCAGCAAAGGGTTCCACCAATTAACAATTTGCTTTGGTAGAGTTGTGCAAAATTAAACATGAAATTAAATCTTTAACATGAATAAAAATACAGTTAAACTCTTTACACTAAGAAATAAAAGTGTGTGTTTTCCAGACCAGTGGGCTCAAACTCCTAGAGGTTGCCAGAACGTCTTGCTTCCACGCTTGATACCATTCTTCTACACACTCTTCTACACACTTTTCTATTTACTCTTCCACACACTTTTCTATACACTCTTCCGCACACTTTTCTATACACTCTTCCACACACTTTTCTTCACACTCTTCTACACACTTTTCTATTTACTCTTCCACACACTTTTCTATACACTCTTCCGCACACTTTTCTATACACTCTTCCACACACTTTTCTTCACACTCTTTTACACACTCTTCCACACACTTTTCTTCACACTCTTTTACACACTCTTCCACACACTTTTCTATACACTCTTCCGCACACTTTTCTATACACTCTTCCACACACTTTTCTTCACACTCTTTTACACACTCTTCCACACACTCTTCCGCACACTTTTCTATACACTCTTCCACACACTTTTCTTCACACTCTTTTACACACTCTTCCACACACTTTTCTACACACTCTTCCACACACTCTTCTACACACTCTTCTACACACTTTTCTACACACTCTTTTACACACTCTTCCACACACTTTTCCACATACTCTTCCACACACTTTTCTACACACTCTTCCACACACTCTTCTACACACTCTTCCACACACTCTTCTACACATTCTTCTACACACTTTTCTACACACTCTTCCACACACTCTTCTACACACTCTTCTACACACTCTTCCACACACTCTTCTACACACTCTTCTACACACTTTTCTACACACTCTTTTACACACTCTTCCACACACTTTTCTACACACTCTTCTACACACTCTTCTACACACTTTTCTACACACTCTTCTACACACTCTTCCACACACTCTTCTACACACTTTTCTACACACTCTTCTACACACTCTTCCACCCACTCTTCTACACACTCTTCCACACACTTTTCTACACACTCTTCTACACACTCTTCCACACACTCTTCCACACACTCTTCCACACACTCTTCTACACACTCTTCCACACACTCTTCTACACACTCTTCCACACACTTTTCTAAACACTCTTCTACACACTCTTCCACACACTCTTCTACACACTCTTCCACACACTTTTCTACACACTCTTCCACACACTCTTCTACACACTCTTCCACACACTTTTCTACACACTCTTCTACACACTCTTCTACACACTCTTCCACACACTTTTCTACACACTCTTCCACACCCTCTTATGCACACTCTTCTACACACTCTTTGTGTTCTTGTTAATGTTTTGTTCTTCAAACTTCCACATTTTATTTTCTAATGCTTGTTTGTTTTTCTATTTTTTAATGTATTTCAATTTTAATTTGCGGCCTCCATGTGTTCATAATTGTAACACAAACCTCTTCCGTCACTGACGTCCTCTGGTCAGCTGGACTGATCCCACCGGTTTTGAAACCAGAACTTGATGTTTCCAAATCCACACGTCACCTGGGAAACCTCCCGGTCACTGCTGTCTAGCCACAGCCGGAGTCTGCCAAAGGTGGCTGACCTCACTACTGATGATGTCATCGTACTGATGACCTCTGACCTCGGCCGAAAACCCGATTCTGACGTCATCTTCATTCGGACGATTATTAAGTTGAGGATTTAAATGTTTTCTGGGCGCTTGTGTTTTTTAAATGTCTCGATTGGAAACATTTCGGACGTAGCCACCCGGTGCTTCCGGACCGGAACATCTGGAGTCTTCTGGTTCCTGATACGGGCTCGCTGACGTTCCCCGAACTTATCAGCCGTGTTGACGGCCGTTATCTGAGGGTGCGAACGAGGCGGGTCAAGGTTTGACTGTCGGCCAGATCCACTCGCTCGCCTGCGTCACCGGGCTCATCATGGTGTGTCATCGTGACGGACGAGCGGATCATTTGAAGTGAAACCGGTCATCGCTTCTGACGACCTTGAACACGGAGGCGAACGATGGGTCCTTCAACGTGATGCGTTGATCGGTTGATCATGATGAGCGTAAACAGTCATTTTGAACGGACAGAAACACGAGCTCCTTGGCGGAGGTGATAAAAGAAGAAGGTCTGAAAGTAACAACAACTGTTACATAAAGAGGAAGTTAACAAGTCACTGCTGGAGATAATAATTAGGAGATAACGAAGAGTCAATCATTGAACGTTACGGAAAAGAACAACTCGGTTGTTGGAGTGAAAAACAAAAACAGTCTTCGCAGCATCTCTCAGGAGGACCGACGCTCCCGGTTGCAGGTGCTACAGAACGAATCCAGATTGGTGGAGGCCCCGGGGCCAGACTTGGAGAGACTCTCATCTGATAAGGGAACATCTCGGGTGACCCCAAAAAATAGATGGATCATGGATCTGCTGGACGGAGGACCACGGTCATGATGTTCTTCAATCCATAACCAGTTCAACGTTAAAGATGGATTCAAGAAGTTGACACAAGGTCTTGTTTGTGTTGAGCGACACAAAAACACAAGTCAGAGATGATTAACTGTCAGTGTACAGGTGTTACACAACAGCTGCGGTACAACACACACATGGACACACACAAGAACGCACACATGCATAGGTTGTTGCCTGATTTGTTGCAACACACTATTTTGATTCACACAAATCTGATATAATGGATACAATATTTTTTGTCCCTTGTTTCCAAACATAAAATTGTTTCACAAACACACACTTGTTTTACAACCTTTTTTTTTTGCTCGCATTCATTTTTACAGACTGCCGCGTAAGAGGTTAAAGAACGACACAACAAAATAAAGGTAAAGTGTATAAAAATCACATCTCAATGAATAACTATGTAGACAAAAGCTTCACCAGTTTAAAGGCACATTTATTAACGGCTCGGGCGTGAAATTAGAAAAACTATTTCTAATTTTTGGGGCGACCTGGTAGAAAATGTCTCGTAGAAGATTCACTAAGTTTCATGGTCATCTTGAGGATTTATTCCTCGAAGAGCTTTGATAAAGATTTGAATTGTTGTCGAAGAAAACACGTTGAGAAGCCTTTAAAACAAATCAACCAGATAGGGTGTGTCCCAAATGGGGCACTTCTTCACTATCACTTAATTTTTCGAGTGCACAAGTGCATCCCGTTGAGCAGTGTGCGAAAATGTAGTGCAAACGGACATAAAATAGAGTGTGGATCGATTTACACTTTCTACCCTCAACGACCGCCATCTTAGTGACGTAGATGAAGCTAAACGGAAGCTACGTCACTAGCGACGCGTCTTTGGAGCAGATACTGACATAAATGTCTCGAGAAAACACTCATTTTACCACAAAACTACACGACAACAGTCACTACAAAATGAAACACAACTTAATAACTTGTTTCAATTGGTTAAAAGTGCTGTCAAGTGTCGACGATAGTGTTTCAACGACTGGTTGTAATCAGTGTTAAAAAGTAGTAGAAGAAGAAGCTGTCGAGTATTTTCCTGTAAGTGTGTAGTGACAGAGTTTGATTCTAGACAGTACTCAGTGTCAAAGATTTGTGCACTGGCCAAGTACGTGCACTATCTTAATGTAAGTAAGTAAGTAAGTAAGTAAGTAATATTTATTTATATAGCGCTTTTCGAGACCAGGATCACAAAGCGCTTAAACAATCAAAACAACACTCAAACCAGTGCACCTGGTGTGAAGTGTGAAGTTCGGTTTGTTGGGCTCTTTAAAAGTTTTTCTACGATCAGTATCACACCAGCTACACACTTGATTCCTTATTTGTCTGATGTTTGTTCAGATGTACAAAGAAAACATGTCTGGACCCTCATGTGGTCAGTCTAAGTCTAAGTCTAAGTCTGGATGATCGGTGTGACCACCAACGTTCACACCAGGGATTTGTGAGACAGTTGAACAGTATGCAAGCTGGGTTGTATTAAAGGAATATATAGTCAGAAATAACAATATATATATATATATATATATATTTTATAGATATTGTTGCTGTGCTAACGGCTTCATTCGAAAATGTTTCTTATTTATTTTATTTTATTCCCTGGGTGAAGATTTTATGTGATGTGTCACCACAGCTGTTGTCTCTTGTATTAAATAAAAGAAAGTCCAAAGTAAGTGAAAATAACTTTATTTCTTTCGTTCCTGACAGATTACAAACATACAAAAACAAACAATAAAACACATTTCCATCACTGACATGTGATGCCTCATTATGAATAACTTAGAGCTTAAATAGTCCGTCGGCGCTGCAGTGACAGGGTGAGGGGACAGGGGGCGCTCTGATGTTCCACTTATGGTAGATATCATTATTATTTCCTCCAAAGATCAAAGTGAGAAGAAGTGGATGAGGTTTGACCTCAATCTGAGAAATTACCGACGTGGAATTACAGAAGGTCTATGAGTGAAGACCGAAGGACTCCTCACATCTTCTCCACCCTGATCGACAAGAGATCCAGCTGCTGAGACACTTCCACCGGCATGTCCTTGTTCACCTGCGAGCGGAAGTAGCTGTCCACCTCTTTGACCTCCTTCCGCCAGAAGTCCTGATCCAGTGAAAACAGCTCATCCAGATCCACATGTTCCTTCAGCCCGTCCAGATTCAGTGAATCTTTGCAGGGCAGGAGGCCCACAGGTGAAGACTTGGCTTCGGCCTCACCGGTCAACCGCCTGAACATCCAGTCCAGGACACGGATGTTGTCGCCAAATCCAGGCCACAGGAAGCCGGAGGTTGGGCTCTTGCGGAACCAGTTGACGTGGAAGATCTTTGGAAGTTTGGCACCGGGATGCTTGGCCATGCTGAGCCAGTGGGACAGGTACTGGCCAAAGTTATAGCCGAAGAACGGACGCATGGCGAAGGGGTCGTGCATGATGACCTTGCCTGGAAATATAGAAATGGAAGCAATTCAAGTTTTGGTCATTGGTTAATTACCAGTTACAAGTCTCTAGTTCTCTAGATAGTTCAGGAACCCCTATTGACTAACAGACAATCACTTTCTGACCTAAAGTCTCAAAAGTCTATGAGTCTTTAAAATGAGGTACGTCAACCTGGAAGTTTGTTAGCAAGACCGACTTCTGGAGACTGACCTCTGTACTCAGCTGCGGCCGTGGCCTCCGACCTCATGGCGGCGCCAACAAACACGCCGTGTTGCCAGCTGAAGGCCTCGTACACCAAAGGGACACCTGGACAACAGGCAGGACAGACCTTAGGTTACATGAACTTGGTTCTCTTGCAGTCACTCCAACCAACTTACCTTCAGGCCTGCGACCTCCAAAGATGATTGCCTCGATGGGGACACCTTCGGGGGACTCCCAGAGGGGGTCAATGATGGGACACTGGTCGGCAGGCGTACAGAAACGAGAGTTGGGGTGAGCGCAGGGTTCACCTGAAAACACAAACAAGTGTCAGAGACAAAATAAACCTCAGCAGAAAATAAGGGGGTTCTTCTGTTTGTGTTGCAGTCCTACCTTCTTTGGCGTTCCAGGGTTGGTTCTTCCAGGAGGTGATGGTAACACCCTCCGGCAGATGCTCATCCATGCCCTCCCAGTACACGCCACCGTCACTGGTCTCTGCAACGTTGGTGAAGACGGTGTTCTTGATGATGGTTGCCATGGCGTTAGGGTTTGTTTTGGCCGAAGTGCCTGGGGCGACTCCAAAAAAGCCATTTTCAGGGTTGATGGCACGAAGGCGACCTGAAGAGAACTTAGATGAGTGCTGGAAATGAGCAATGAAATCACCTGACCTCAATACAGTTGAGAGCTTGACCTCTAAATTTAACTTCTGACATTTATGAAATCGAGAATTTGTGAAGAGCGAGGCGGAGGGTCTGACGTTATTCTTGGATTCTTTCTCTTGATAAGAAGAAGTATTTGGATGGGTAACTCACCTTGATCATCAAACTTCATCCAGGCGATGTCATCTCCGACACATTCCACTTTCCATCCAGGCAAAGTCGGACACAGCATGGCCAGGTTCGTCTTTCCACAGGCGCTGGGGAAAGCCGCGGCCATATACTTCTTCTCCCCCGCAGGGTTTGTGAGGCCGAGAATCTGTGTAGGACAATTTTTCCATCAGCACCAGATTAGAGACCGATCTCTGAGCAGGTAGCAAATCTCACCAGCATGTGCTCAGCCAGCCAGCCTTCCTCTTTGGCAATGCGGGAAGCGATACGCAGGGCAAAGCACTTCTTCCCCAAAAGGGAATTTCCTCCATAACCACTCCCGAAAGACACAATCTGTCGGCGGTCTGGAATATGTGCGATCAATGTCTGCTCAGGGTTGCAGGGCCAGTTATTCACCAGAGGCGCTGAAAGAAAACAATCTATCAGCTTTAACACACACCTTAAGTACTTCACCACTGGGAGAAAAAAACAAGGTGACATACTTCTCAAGGGCAGAGGACATCCCACTGAGTGCAGACACTTGACAAATTCACCGTTCCCCAGTGCAGCCAAGACTTCCTTCCCCATGCGGGTCATCACCCTCATACTGGCCACCACATAGGGCGAGTCAGTCAGCTCCACCCCGATCTTAGACAGCGGTGAGCCCACTGGACCCATGCTGAAGGGGATCACGTACATGGTGCGACCTGAGTGCAGAACATAGTTTATTAGTCCCCCCTTGAAAGCTGACCAGAATAGTTCTGCCGTTGCTGGTTTGCACCTTTCATGCAGCCGGGGAAGCGCAGATTCACGGCTTTGTCGTACTCCTCCGGGGACATCCAGCGTCCCAGCTGGCTCACGCCACCATCTAGTGGAGTCGGCACTGTGTCCCTCTCTTCTGTGGTGACGATCACGGTCTTGCTCTCCACCCGGGCCACGTCCCGCGGGTCGGTCCTGGCCAACCAACTGCAAGAAGAAAAGTTTTCAGATTTTGTTTGCACATTGATATGCAGTAGCCCCTTGCTAGGGTTGTTCACCTTCCACTGCCTTGTTGTTTAACTCGTTATTAGTACATTGTAGTAGTACATGTTCAATTACATTGTGAGCTGCAGTGAGTAATGGTAATGGTAAAAACTATTTGTCATTGTTGGATCATTGAAAACACTTTTACTTATTGGTGCTTTATTTGAACAGCAGATCAACTTTAAGACATCCACATAAATTAGTGGAAGGCACAGATTACCGAACCTACCTTACTTATGGGGGTAACAAAACAGTGAACTCCCATGATGCCTTTCTAATCACTGCTGATTTTAATTGTATTTAGATTCTTCATCTGTTGCTATGCGATTAGTTGGCTGGGCGGCAAAGCATTGTAGGAGCTGTTCAGGTCATCGTTACTGAGATGTTTAAAGTAAAAATGTCAATTCTAAAAAGGAGAAATGTTCCACTAAAACATGTTCCGCGTCACAACAACCCGATGACGAGACGATGACGGTCTCAACAGACCGGATGGACCTGACTCTTCGGTACGACCTTTGACACGCAACCGCAGGAACAGCAGGTGTGGTGCGATGTTTGTGTATGTGTGGAATCTGCCGCTAGCGAGCTCACCAGTTCTCGTATTTGTGGAGCTTCTTGATCATCCCCTGCTCCTCCAGCTGGGTCAGGACGGATCGGTTCTCCTCGTCCGAGCCGTCGCACAGGTGCAGGGCGTCGGGCTGGCACAGGGTCACGTTGGCCTCCACGAACTCTCGGACGGCCGTGCTGAGGGAGCCCAGGTCGCCCTGGACGACCCGCGGGCCGCTCTGGTCCTGAGACTGCAGCTGAGGAGGCATGACGGTGGCTGGAGAGGAAGAAGAAGTCTGAGGAGGAGAAGGACGAGTAAACAAACTAGCGCTGATCAGAACTTTTTTACAATTATTTCAACCAATTTCATTAAAAGATATAAGATATGATATTTTATACAAGTTAAAAAAAACAAACAAGTTAAAGAAACCTGATTATAAAGTTAAAATAAGAAAATATGACAAGGAAGAAACATTAGAAAATATAAATATTGTACAACAATAATCAATATAAATTCATGATATTAACATTCAAATTTGATTTTAGATATTTGTTTTAAATATTTTTGAATTAAGAGATAAAATCAATAAAAATAGCCAACATAAGTTCAAATATGACCCTAAAAATAACAATAAAATATTATATATATTAAAAAAATGTTCTTAATTTTAAATAAGAGATTACAGAGAGCCAAAAGAAGAGAAAAGATACATATATAAATAAAAAAGTAAAAATAAAATATATATATACTAAATTTAAAAATGAACCCCTCTCCATCACCATGGTTACCTTCAGAGGTTTTGCTGTTGTATCTTCAGCTTCTGCTCATCAGAGTCTGTCTTCTGTCATCAACCTGCTCCTCTTTATACTCCGGGTCGTCCCCGTCGGAGGAGGGCGAGGAGGTCCAAGGGGGAGAAGGGGGAGGAGAGGGAGGAGGAGGGGGAGGAGGAGGGGGAGGCTCGGCCTGGCGAGCGTTTTCATTAGTCGCCTGCTGCTGCGTCCTGAAGATGTGGAAATCATATCGTGTAACAGCTGTCAATCATTTACCTGCTGTTACGTAGGAGCCGGTTCACTCCACCTGAGGGTTCACCTCCCCGAATCATCCCCCGTCTCACCTCCCCGTCTCCCCCCCGTTTCGACTCCCTGTCTCACCTCCCGTCTCACTATCTTGCCTCTGTTTGCTGAAGAAAATCTGTTGTTTCTTTGATACAAAAAAAGTAAGTTTAAATGAATTTATTATATAATATTTTTGCACCTAATTGTATCAGGTAGGTTGTGTGTAAAAAAAAAAATTAAATGATATCTATTATTATCTTATTATTTGATCTGATCCAGCCTTACACCCCAGCTCGGGCTCTGAGGTTTGTGGATCAGAATCTACTGATGGTTCCTGTTGTGTTCTCAGTTTTATCTTGCCCTTTAAAATATATACTTTATTGAATATTGTTTTGATTGTTTAAGCACTTTGTGACCCTGGTCTGGAAAAGCGCTATATAAATAAAAATTACTTACTTACATACTTACTTACTTATAATGTAATTTGCTAAATAAATGTCATTAAATTCAATGGTTTTTATTGTACTTTTTAAACTCTGTCAATAAATGTATCATATTTGTTTATAATTCATTTTATAACCTAAACTTTTTTTTCGGATGTTGGTTCTATTCTTCATTCCTTCCGTCTTTTTAATGTGTGGCCAGAAGTTGACCTTTGACCTGCAAGACCAGCCCTCGCCCAGGTTCTGACCGCTCAGCTGTTCAAGACTTCCAGCTCCCTAATATTAGGCTCGTCCTTGCCAGAGGTCAAAGGGTCAAGAATGCATGTGAATTCAAAGGCATCTCGGGACAGAGGAAGAAGACCATAGCGTCTCCCACCACTTTCATCCGGTGCGTGATGTAACGGACCCCCGTGTCCAGAACACCTGAACAAGTCCGATGACTCGGCAGAAAAACCTGTTTGTCGTATTGATGACACTCTGTGTTGGTGCGACTTCATTCATCCTCTGATCACGACTTGAAGATAACGTTATCAGCTAATGTTACATCGGGTCAGCGAGCAGCTCCGTCATCGTCCTCATTCAAGTCAAGGATCTCGTCGTCATGGCGACAAATATAAAGGTTTGTGATGGAGATGAAGCGGGCGAGTTAAGACTTGTGTGTACATCGATCGTTGTGTAACGTTCCCCAACGTCATGTGTGTGATGTTGTTGAAAGAAAACATCCCTGGAACATGTGAGCGTCACGTCAGACTTTAACCCGTTCGCTGATAACGTCCTGCGACATCCTGATAAAACGCTGACACATCTACCTGCTTCCCTGTCGTCAGTGTGTGCGTAAGGATGTCAGTGACACGCGTGAACTCTGGACACCGTAACACTAAGGTTCTGGTGGGTCACAGTACAGGGGTTTCTACCTGAACTGGACCCAGCCTGGATTTCAGCCTCCCGGGTTTGCATCCAACTGTGATTCGCTGAGACGAGTCGTCTGACGTGTTGGTAGAAGTCCGTCTCTCGGACTCTTATGTCCACCTGTCGGGGCGACTTCAAAGTCAGCAGAGGTTGATGGAACAAAGGCTGCACTCAAGCGGGTCAGAGGATGAAATGGTTTGACGTGTGAAGAGTCACCAGTAGGTCTGACCACATGAAGACGTATCGTCTCCTCTTCTTTCTTTCGCTGCTGAATTAAACAAGTTCTTCATGAAGTCGTTTCAGGCCTTGAAACCATCTGAGGATGATGCAGTCGTGCACGTATGGGCCTGGGTCAAGGCCTTTTCACGACACTAGGACTTTCATTAAAAACTAGCAATTTGTCTCTATCCCCGTCACTATGAACCATGGAATTTAAATAATACTTGTTTTTTCCTAAAAGTGCCGTAAAAAACTATTTTATGAGTTTCATGGAAGGTTTGTTAGAGTTATAGACAAGAATGTCACGAAAAAGACACTTAAAAACATCCAAATACCTCCATTAAGTAAATAAGTAAGTCATTTTTATTTGTATAGCGCTTTTCCAGACCAGGGTCACAAAGCGCTCAAACAATAAAAACAATATTTAATAAAGTATATATTTTAAAGATCAAGATAAAACTGATAAAACAACAGGAAATCAAAGAAAAGCCTGAACAAATAGAAACGTCTTAAGATGTTTCTTAAAGGAGTCATTACTGCTCGTCTGTAAAGTCCCTCTTGTATTGAAGGCTCGACATAAGGATTTTTACAAAATAATGGTTAAACAAGTCTATATTTTTGGGTCATTAAAGGTAAAAACAATACCAGGATAGCAGCCACTGACTGTGTTTGAATGAGGAAACACTTGAGACTGGGAACCTCTTGTTAAGAACCGTCTTAAAATACAGACTTATTTAAGTTTCTTTGAAACGATTCCTCTTGTCGAGGCTTCAATACAAGATGGACGTCACAGACGAGCAGTAATGGAGGTATTTGGATGTTTTTATGTGTCTTTTTGGATAAGGATTGAAAACGAAGACAACTGAGATCCAGTCGCTACATTAAAATGAACAAACATGTTTCTCTATAACTCTAAAAAGGAGCAGATTACTCCGAAAATAATCCTAACTCTTAGTCAACATGAAGGTGAGTAGAAAATGACATTTTTGTTTGTTTGAAATATTCCTTTGACATTGTAACTCAACAGCGCCGACATGGTGTCAAGTTCAAACCAACATCACAATCTTCCTTCCTGCCTGCGAATGGACGCTTGTTGGGAAACTATAGCAAATTCTTGTCTGGCACAAATGCTGGAACCGGTTTCATTTTTTAAATATTTTACTCATTGGATGTCACCGTAGGATAAATGTTGCTGTGGAACCATCATAACTCTATCATGAGTCTTGAGCCATTGTGTTTTCCAGTGGAAGCTCCTGTTATCAAGCATGAATGCTGTCAAGTGAACTTGAGGAGACAAGCGTCCTCACATGATAACGTCATGTTTTATTTTGAAAAATAAAACATGACGTGCAACTATTGTACCAAAACAATAGTGACAATGATTTTGGACAAATAAAATGCATATACACTGCTAAGAAAATTCAGGAAAAACATAAACAACGCATCCTGGATCTGAGTGAATACAAAAATGGTGTTAAATACTTCAGTTCTGGTTAAAATGTTAAATGCAATGAGATCTTGTGCGTTTTCACTTCTGGAGCCTGCTGTATTATGTGTTTCGACAAATTAATGTATTTCGGCCAGTCTTCACAGCTGCTATGAAGATAAGAACATAAGTCTCAAGGTAACGCGAAAACGTTAAACTATTTATTTGTATTACTTTGTGTGGATGACAAGCAGCGGAACGGAGAGAAATCTATTAAAGAATATATACGCTAATAGTCTTCCCTCTAGCATGCTCCCTGGTGGTCTAGTGGTTAGGATTCGGCGCTCTCACCGCCGCGGCCCGGGTTCGATTCCCGGTCAGGGAACTACTCTTTTGTCGATTTTTTTTTTTTTTTTTTTGGAAAACGAATCTACGAGACTTTATCATTAATATCAACATTATTTATGTTTTAAAACACGATCATTCATGACGTCACGAATTAAAAACTTACTCTGCGTTTCTATGACTCTGTGACGAGCATTGACGTGTCAACGTCTCCCTCTAGTGGCAGAACACTGTAGTGGTCGAGTGGTTAGAGATGTTTTTTTTCTTTAAAAACATAAACGCGGAAACTCCTATAATAATTACAGATGGATCATAATTAGAAATAAAGATTGACCATCTTAAGTGAATGATCATAAATCCTCTTATTTCCTTTTTTAAATAATAAAACAGTCTTTCATAACGACTTCCCAAACTTGTCACTAGAGGGAGACTTTTAGCCACTTTAATGCGGCGTTTGTTTTATAATCGTTGACGTTCCGAAATAGAATATGTAATAAAATACCAATACACACACTAGGGGGGTTTTCATGTTTAGAATTTGTATTTCGTTTTCGTAGATTTTCTCCGTTTTATAACCAAAATAACAGACAGTTGTGTAAAATATGTTTCCGTCAAGCACCTCAAAACACCTGAGGTTAATCAGTTCCGGTCATAGCAAAGCGTTTTCAAAATAAGACAATATAACGCTTATCGCGTTGGGATTTAAGTGTGAAGACATTTCGTGATGGTTTCTCCTGAAACTCGTCAAACCGAAGTTAATCCAAAAGGGACACAACGCTGAGAAGATCATGAACAAAATATTGAGAAAACCAAACCAAATTGTGTCGAGTACTCAGTGAACGTTCTTGTATAAATCAATATATTTGTCGTAAAGATCGCTGAAAAAAAACTAACGATGTTTTCAAGTTAGTTTAGCTCTAAATCACGAATACCTTATAATATCACTTTATTTGTTTTGAAGGTGAGTATCGGACGCTGATCCTCGTACATGAGGACTTTCTATATCCGGTCTACCGCCTCCTTGGACAAACCAAGAGAAGATGGCGGCGCTGCGAGCTGTGGCTCTTGCGGGGAGCGGGAGAGTCCTTCTGGGCGCTCCCAAAACTATCAAAACCCCAAAGGTATGTAGAGATACTGAACCCCAACCCGACCATCACCACACATTTGTTTTTATTCCGCTGGTTCTGCCGCTTTTGTGTGTCCTAGCAGCGGCTAACGTTAGCCTTTGCACCGGGGTAACACAAGGTCACTCGTAGTCAGCGATAGAAATGAAATACTGACAGCTTTGAAAACTTTATCGAACCTTAAGTGTTGTTTTAACACACGCACGAGTCACTATAACCATCGTTTCGTGTTTGTCCATTGAGACTTTCTCGAGGTCGTCTTGAATAGCGAGGCTAGCTTGTCGGCTAACTCGTGTTGTCGTGTCAAGGAGCCGGCGAGTAAAATCTACAGTGTTTACCCTTTGCTGTAGATTATAACACTTTCGGATTATAGGATTGACAAGTGTAGTCTGGTTGTGTTTAAGTCACGGTTTTGTTTTGTTTAACCTGATCTGAATCAAAGTCGTCGCTGTGCTGAGTAGCCAGTTAGCTTCAAGGACTTCCTTCAGTTTGTTGACGAGCCCTTCGTCTGTGATCGTCAGTCTTCGTCAGTTGTTTTGTTTTTACTCTTTAATCGAGTATAACTGTAACTCTAGGAGTGTTCTGCGTGAATTAATTGTAAATAAGATGTAAATATTCCCCCTTTGTCCTGGGTTTATAGGCAGTTTTTAACTTAAACTTTATTTGGAGGATATGATTTAACAGGTGGTTCTGCAGTGGTCAGCACCTGGTAGTGGTTGAGATGTGAGGTCATGAACGTCTGATCGTGGCCGGGTTATGAGGTGCTTGCAGACATTCCTGTGTGTATATATAAATTCACTTACACACACAGAAGGGTGGAGCTAGTCACAGGAGTATACGTTTTACTTTGCCTCTAAAAGTGTGTCTCTGGTTCTTTCCACAGGCCAACTTGTCCTTCACCAGTCTGCCCCGCGCCAAGAAGGTCGCCCTGTCCACCCTTGGCGTTGTGGCGGGTGGAGGTGCTGTGCTCGCTCTGTGTCTGCAGCAGTCGGTTAGAGCATCTGACCTGGAGCTGCACTCTCCTGCCTTCCCCTGGAGCCATGGTGGATATCTGTCGTCGCTGGACCACGCCAGGTGAGGAGCTCTCTTGACAACATCTGTGATGATCAGAGGCTTGTTTCGTTAAGATGGTGGAATGAAGGTCAGTTTTGAAGTGAGGACTGAAGGTGTCAAGTTCAGCAGCACCTGAAGATGAGCTCTAAAGAAATGCAGACTATTGTCTTTCTGAAGCATTAATTTCCCTTCATGTTGTCGTCACTCTGCAGCGTCCGCCGAGGTTACCAGGTGTACAAGCAGGTCTGCTCCGCCTGCCACAGTATGGATTATCTGGCCTTCAGGAACCTGATTGGGGTCTCTCACACTGAAGAAGAAGTCAAGGCCCTGGCTGAGGAGGTGACACATCTGATCAGAGATCGTTCTCTTATGCATCACGACACACAAGCACACATCACAAACTCAGTTGCTGCATATTAAGCATCATATCTGTGTCTCCTTTTGAGGATGTTTTAAATTATGTCAGTGACATCAGAATACTGAGAGCTTTCAAGTCCTTTTTATTTTCAAATATGTGTGTATCAAGACCCATGATGCAAAACATGAAGACTGTTGAAAAGACATTAATTAAGACATTCAAGAAAATAAATAACCAACAAAATGAAATAAATAATCAACGATACTTAAATGATTAACTAAAACTAAAGAGAATATCAACAAAAAAACAAAGTTAATGCACAGGTAGTGCAAGCGGTGGTGAGAGTAATGGTAGGACAGGGAGGGAGTTGAGTCTCCTGACAACCTGGTGGAAAAATCTGTCCTTTAACCTGCTGGTTCTGGCCTGAAGACTGAGCAGTCTCCTCCCTGACAGTAGCAGGCTGAAGAGGCTGTAGTACGGGTGAGCGGTGTCACCAGTGATCCTGATGGCCTTGCTGGTGATGCCGGTGTTATACATTTATAACACCTGTTTGTATTGAAATGTTGTTGTTTTTAAGCATTGACTAATTTTTTGGGAGTAAATTCAACAAGTTTAATACATGATTGCATGAAGGTTCTATCTAGTAGTTATTTTTATATTGAATTCAAAAGGCTTTTTTTTTTTATTGGAATCACAATATCAAATGCTGTCTGTAAAAATTCCAATACAATTGTTTTAAAAAAATAAATAAAAAACTTTAAATATAGGAAAAATTAAATTAAGTTATTTAAAAATATAATTCAACGCTTAACATTTCAATAAAAAAACGAAATCAATGTTTCCAGTGTTAAATTCAACCATTCAATATTCTGTCTTTGCAAGTCGAGCTTTTTTCTTACTAAAATAAAATGCATAAACGAGGCAAAACTTGATTTGAATAAGTAAAACTATTTAAAGAAATGTACGACAGTACCACTATCAAATCTTTTTTTAAACTATCCAAAATGAACATGTAAATAAGCAAGTTTCAATAGGGATGTTGTAAAATAATGATGCAGGTGAATGTGGTGAGTTTTTACCTTTGCCGTGATGATGAAGGTCATGTTCTGATCCAGATTCAAGTGTTGGATGGACCCGATGATTCCGGAGAGATGTTCACCCGTCCAGGAAAACCGTCCGACTACTTCCCCAAGCCATATCCCAACCCTGAGGCGGCACGTGTGGCCAACAACGGCGCTCTCCCTCCAGACCTCAGCCTCATCGTCAACGCCAGGTAGATCACATGACTCTCTTCGCTCCGGCGCCGCGCCCTGACCGTCTCTTCATCCTGCAGACACGGAGGCGAGGACTACGTCTTCAGTCTGCTCACAGGCTACTGTGAGCCCCCTGCCGGGGTGCCCACCAAGGAGGGGGTCTACTACAACCCCTACTTCGCCGGCCAGTCCATTGGCATGGCTCCGCCCATCTACAACGAGGTGCTGGAGTACGATGACGGTACGTTCACGTAAACCAGTTCAGCTCTGAACCCCCAAATCTGAAGAAAAATCCTCAAAGATCTTTAATAACTTAAATTACTTGAAATGTAATTGTTGGCCTCATTAGGGCCCCATAAATGCAGTGAGAGGGCTGCATGTGGCCCCCAGTCTGCAACATACCTGGTCTACCGGTCCGTGGGTCATTAGGTACCGGCCTCAGAGAAGGGATAAAACATTTGCATAATCTCTGCATTATTAAATTATCCGAGTTGCAGTGTTTTATTTTGAAAAGTTACCAAATTCTCTTATCGCATATCAAGTCATATGTTAGCAGTGTTATGGTGAGTAAAACAGAAACTTTATACTATTTTCATGGTGCATCGGTATTTAACCATCATTTTATTTTGAAGGTATGTTTACATGTTACCATAGCGACCAGAGAGCATACGAGGGGCATGATAAAGACAATAGAGTGGATGTTACTTTCTGTTATGTTTTTGGCGTCATGTTATGAGTACGCTGTACATAAAGTTGTAAAAAAGTGGGTTCAGGTGTATTTTTATTATTTTGAACATACAATAATCAGTTTATGCTGGTCATATAGTTTTTGTATTTATCCGTCACACACTGCGTCGCACGGGCATTTACACACTTCCTACGTGGTGACGTCATTAGTGAAAATGACTTCAATTGTGAGATTTAAGGACAAATTCTACAACATATTTCACATTTATATTGAATGTTTTATAAGGTTTTTTTTACTCATTAAAAAAAAAGGCTGACGTGTGTTGTGATCATGAAGGAAGTTCTCGGACTAAAATGGTACTTACACCAGTCGGCATCAAACCGGTACGTGGTAAAAAAAAATGTTGGGGACCCCTGGTCTCATATAAATATTAATGAAGAGGGAGAAGCTTTTACCACCTGTAGATTATTGTATCAGAAGTCTGACCTTCGGGTGGTCAGATGGTCCACTGGAAATAGACTTGAGTATCTATTCTATAAATAGTTCTGCTGTTCTATATGGTTCCACTGTGTCATGTGACGCCTCACGGTTCCCGCCTTAGAGCGAAGAACCTTTTGTCTTTGTGGTGGTTCAGACTCAAACTGGATCTTGTGTCTCCTCAGGAACTCCTGCCACCATGAGTCAGGTCGCCAAAGACGTCTGCACCTTCCTGCGGTGGGCCGCTGAGCCTGAGCACGACCAACGCAAACGCATGGGAATGAAGGTAACACACGGACGCACACATGCACGCACACATGCACGCACACATGCACGCACAGACGCACACTTGCCCTCACAGACGCACACTTGCCCTCACAGACGCACACTTGCCCTCACAGACGCACACTTGCCCTCACAGACGCACACTTGCCCTCACAGACGCACACTTGCACACACACTTATACTGACGTGCACACTCTTGCATGCACACACACTTGCACTGACGCACGCACACACACTTGCACTGACGCACGCACACACACTTGCACTGACGCACGCACACACACTTGCACTGACGCACGCACACACACTTGCACTGACGCACGCACACACACTTGCACTGACGCACGCACACACACTTGCACTGACGCACGCACACACACTTGCACTGACGCACGCACACACACTTGCACTGACGCACGCACACACACTTGCACTGACGCACGCACACACACCTGCACTGACGCACGCACACACACCTGCACTGACGCACACAGAGAGGGACACACACGCTCTTCAACACGGGCGTAGAGTCTGACCCTGGTCTCCTCACAGCTGCTGATGGGTGCTGCCATCATCATCCCTCTGACCTACTACATGAAGAGACATCGGTGGTCGGTGCTGAAGAGCAGGAAGATCGCCTACAGGCCCCCCAAATAAACGGAACCCTTATCCAAGCGGCCCATTTCCACTGACCGTATGTAAAGACAGGCTCATCCCTGGTGCGCCCCCCCTAGTGGCCGTCGGTCGCGTTAAATTCAAAGTCATTTTAGTTTTATTAGTTTTATTGTAAAAAGCTTTGTTGTGTAAAAGAATCGAGACGTGAACATCCACAAATGACAACACAAACCTGTAGAGTCACCGGGGGGGCGGAGCCTGGACCGTACAGTCCATCTTTACATCCGGGAGGTGGTCCACGAACCTCAGTGTTGTTCAAGGACCCCACAACACTCTGCCGACGAACAAACTTACACTCGCCTTTAAATGTGTCGGTGCTGCTGAGGAGAAGCTGTTGTGCGCTCGTGTTGGAATGTTGTCGTGTTCTTGAACGCACACTCTGGCTGCTGCAGGAGGCGACCGATGATGTGATGGTTGTCGATAACGTTGAGTCAGGATGCTCTCTTCTTGGACTGTACAAATAAATTATCTCTAATGACCTCCTGTGCGTCTCTTCACTGCAGTTTGATTTGTCTTTTTCTCTCTCTTTAGCAACTTTTCTCTTTTCAATCTAACGCACCAAAAGAATAACTGATCCATTATGATGTAATTGCACTAATCGAACAGTGGGTGGAGCCAAAAACGTGAGTCGTACATAGGTAGAACTTTATTGATCCCAATTTTTTTTTTTTTTTTTTCAAATTATCCACAGAAAATAAAGCAATTTTTCATGAAATAATCAAAATAAAATAAGAACAAGAACAAAGAGAAATAAATATTGAATAGTTGAAGTGCTGTTGTTGTTACTCACTTTTTTTTTTAAATAGTTTTGAAAAGTAAAACCATTAACACTTTTTTTTTAAAGTTTTCTTCCCAGTGTTTTTTAATTCCCAATTCTGTTCCCCTTAAGTCAGCACACAAACGGATGATCTTATAGACTTATTTTATGGAACTACTTTGTTTCAAACTGATTTAACTACAATTCAGAGTTGGATATGTGTTATTTTTATGCTTTTTTGCGAACTGTATTATAAAGTAAAGACAGAAAAACCACAGGATTCTATACCACGTATCCTGTTATGCGACCCTCTGGATGAAGAGAGTTCTGGACGAACATCGTTTGCTGTTTAAAAACTTTTGCAGGACGACCACGAGAGCATAGCAGCCGCCACCTGCTTTCAAGAACGACCTTCCCTACTAGGATCATACTGGGGACGGCTAAAGGAATTTAAAAGACAGGGAAAAAAAGGTTTTAATGCCAGAAAGATATCTGCAAAAATCCATATTTGCCACAAAAAAATGTAGTTAAATGATATATTTAAGATGCAATTCACAATATATTCACTTGTGGTTCATTGACTGTTTTTTAAATTCCACTTTATATTTGCTCGAGCATTTTATAATAATTTATGAATTTACATGACTTTTTTTAAAAATATTTTAACAAAGTATTAATGACTCTTTGCTTGTTATTTACTGCTTGAGTAAAGATACAAAATGATAAATATATCCCATATATAAAAATATAATACATTATATTAATGCTTCTCTTTTTTCAAATTTCAAAGTAGACTGAGGTGTCAGTGTTGGCGTCAGTAATCCAAAGAGAAACAAAGTTAGTTTACATTCTCGTGCAGATGGATTCAAACTTCAATTTTCTTCATTAATCGCTTCCACTTTTAAATGATCTAATCTGACACTGATCCAAATATAGATTGGAAACGTGAATAGATTAAAACAATAGGACATAAATCAGTGTCATTTATTCAACAATAGTCAGAGTTTGGTTTCTGATTTGGAAAAATCCGGATCGAAGTCGTCAAACGTCACGGATCAACATCGGATTATATTCTCCTCGGATTATTTGATCAGGACCATCGTTTGACGAAAACGGTCGACAACCAATCAGCGCGCAGGGAGATCGCGGCGGCCTCTGATTGGTCCGGCTCGTCCCGCGTGTGTCCCGGAAGTGAAGACACAGGACTGATGTGTGTCTGTCGGGAAGGATTCGCTCTGGAACTGAACATTTCAGCCCGAAAATGGACACGCTGAATAAACTCAAGCAGTTTGACGCCTATCCGAAAACTCTGGAGGATTTCCGAGTGAAGACGTGGGGAGGAGCGACAGGTGCGGGTTGAATTTGTACCTGTAAGCAGTTGCCATTCAAGGGCTGTAGGCTGCTAGCTCCCGGCTAACAACAATGCTAACTGCTTCTGTGGAACTACACACCTCATGTGTCACATTTAACCTTATCAAAGTCTGTGAACGTCCTTTGGTTTCTAACAGACATCTCGGATGTTTTTTGTAAATCTTTCTAACCATATTGGTCAAAAACATTTTAGTGTGTATTTCATTGTAACACATTTTAAAAATACGTTGTTGATTTGACTTTTTGGCAAATTTTCATCGTTTTTTGTGCTCCTAACTGTGTGCAAGTGATTTATATTCATTCATAACGGATGAAAAGAATCATAACTGAGCAAAGATTAACAAAGTCCTGCTCTTGTCCTGGTCCTGGTGGGTTTACTGACATCTGCAATCTAGTTGAGGAACATCTCAGTCGGGAAAGTTTAAAAAATAAACAACGGCTGAAACTATGTTGGTGTTTATCATTCTACGCTACTGTGAATGTCAGACACTCGACATCTTACTCATCCCCCTGTTGAAGTAAAAACTCCATCGATGATGTTTTAGTGATATTTATTCTCGTAAAACATTGTTGGTTGTTCATTTTCAATCTTCTCTTTTGGTCGGATGAACGTGTGCAGTCACCATCATCAGCGGCATCATCATGTTGATCCTCTTCATATCTGAGCTCCAGTATTATCTCACCAAGGAGGTAAGTTTGTCTAAACTTTCTTTACCACTGAAGCTGTTTTGCATGTTTTTTGTCTGATGTAACTGACAACACACACTCTACCGTTGGCATAAAAAGCCAAACTGCTGTAAAAACGGTCAAAACTATTTTAAAAAATCACTCTAAAAAGATGGTAATGTTAATGAAACAATGCTTCTTAAATTGGGTTATAGTATCATTTTAGCACAAGCATTTGAAGCCCAGGGGAAAGATAACACTTCTGATGCTCCTGTTGAACCAGTAGAACAAGTCTGACTCGCAAACGCTTATTGCAACATGAAGACGCTCAACCGTTACTCATCTTCACCTCATCCTCCTCCAAGGAGCTTATTACCATTCCGTAGCGCTTGTGGGTGTGACACTTGTCTCCTCTTACACATGTCATTGTATTATTTACATTATTATTATTAAGATAATAAATCAACTGCTGCACTATGACTGTGTCGGTCTGACACAGATGTTTCACAGCCAGAGGCTCAACCAACACTTGCAACGATCTCATTTTTGAAAGCTAAGTCCTCACCACCAACAGCCAAAACAAACCGCTTCAAACACTCATTTGTCTTCTCTCGCTCCTTAACCACTGCCCATCCCACAGTATTCTACTATATGCTTTTATATTTTATTTTATGTTCATTAACTTTTGTTGTATGGTTGCGCATCACTGTGTTTGTCTTAACTGCGGCAAAACCAATTGCCCCAAAGGGACAAAATAAAAATCTCGAATCATCCGAACACTTCATATGATGAAGAGCACCAGAGAAAACCCAGTTGTGTTATTACAGCAGCTTATTGTTGGTTGGAAAGTTCAGCCCATTCTTTCTGTCGGTTCATCAGCTCAAGATTAAGAGATTAATAATTACTGTGTCTTATTCTAGAATTTTTTATGCTCGACCTGAGTGTGTAGAATGAGTCGAACCGTCAACGGGCTGAATAAAAGCTTGTGTTGCCTTCAGGTCCACCCGGAGCTCTACGTGGACACGTCTCGAGGCGACAAGTTGAAGATCAACATCGACGTCGTCTTCCCTCACATGCCCTGCGCCTGTGAGTAGAGCATGAAGGGAGCAGAAGAAGCTGAGTCTGTAATAAGATAATGATGTGATGTAAAAACGCTGATAAAGGCTCTACTGTACGACCACACATGGGAGATGACAGAGATGATGAACCTCTCTTCCAGATCTCAGTATAGACGCCATGGACGTGGCTGGAGAGCAGCAGCTGGACGTGGAGCACAATCTGTTCAAGCGGAGACTGGACAAAGAGCTCAACTCTGTCACCACGGAGGCGGAGAAACACGGTACTGACCACTTCCTCATTACTGTCCGGAGCAGCTCTGAGTGCTGGCAGATTGCAAGCTGCCAAGGGCTAAAAAAAATGTTGGAGGACTTGTGACTTTTGAGACTTTGACTTGCTAAATATTTGCACTACAGAACTCTAGCTTAGTTTAACGCTGTTAGCATGAATGATTAGGGAGTAGTAAGTGTACAGCCTTTTTGTTTTTTGCGGACGAACAAGGCAAAAAACAAAAATGAATCCAAGATGATTTCTTTAGAACTCCTGTGGTAACTGTGAGAGAACTAAGCTTACTCGGCGCCCTTTATAGATATAGATTCAGCGTAAATATTGAATATAGGTTTAATTAAAGTACAGTTTATTGTAGTAAATAAGTACTGAAAAAATGTTCACAGTGTTATTACTGGATATTTGAAGCATGTTTTCTTTCATGTTTTTATTCATCTTCATGTTTATTTTGTATTTATATAATGATGATGATGATGCTTCCTTCAGAACTGGGTAAAGCTGATGACGGTCAAGTATTCGACCCGAGTACACTGGACCCAAACAGATGTGAGAGCTGCTATGGAGCAGAGACTGACGACCTCAAGTGAGAACTCACTCTCACACACATCAAGTTGTCCAAAGACTCCCCATCATGGTTGTTTGACCGTCATCTTTGTGCAGATGCTGCAACACGTGTGACGACGTGAGGGAAGCGTACCGGCGACGAGGCTGGGCCTTCAAGAACGCCGACACCATTGAGCAGTGCAAGAGAGAAGGTTTCACCCAGAAGATGCAGGAGCAGAAGAACGAGGGCTGTCAGGTCTACGGCTTCCTGGAGGTCAACAAGGTCAGATTGCTGTTCACTTCTTCTTTTTGACTCTTGAAAACTTAAGCAAAGATTTTGCTTCGTTGCAGGTGGCTGGAAACTTTCACTTTGCTCCGGGAAAAAGTTTCCAGCAGTCGCACGTTCACGGTAAGACTGGCACTTACGAACCCTCAAATAACCAGCAGCAGTGTTTGAACGCTACGTGCTGCCGTTGACGCACGACGACACTTTTGATCCCATCATAATCCCACAAAACAATTCTTCCTTCATCCCTGTTTGAGCTGCAAAAGTCATCAGATTATACCCGCAGTGACTTAATCCTTCAGACACTCGTGACGGACATGTACTGAAGTCGACTTGGAAAGATAAAAAAAAAAAGGATTTTAATTATTTAAAAAAAGAAAAAAAGATTTGTTGTATAATATCTAGTCCTCCACAGACAGACACTGGAGTCAAACGTGTTCAGACTCTGTTGCTGGTATTTGTCAATCTCTCACTCATTTGTAGTTCATTTTCATCATGGAATTCTTCAGCAGCACCACAAACAAACATGTTAACTCGGTGTGAGTCGAACTTCATTCACACTGAAGTTTATCAGTGTAACGTCGAGCCAGACATTAAATACTAAAATACAGTGTTTGATATGAACATTTATATTATTTATAAATACTATACCACTATCTACTCTTGTCATTTAACGTCCTTCATAATGATCTAACGTTTAAGATGACAAAACCAAATACAACAACAGTCTTGCACAGGCATTTGTAATATTAATGTAAACAAAACAAAAAATTAAATGTACAGGGAAATGTTTAATATGATTAACACAAAACTTTAGGTCAACTTTTGGTGCTTCTTTTCACTAGGTGTGAAATATCTTTTAAATACACTTTACATTTGAGATGTTGTACTTTTAAGCATCTGCTCTGGAGTAATCGTGTGTGTATATTTATTTTTACTCGCACAACATTAACGGAATATTATAAGCTCTGGATTCACATGCTTGTCGTCACTGATCATGAGTCTTAAACACATCACACATGCACGTCAAAATAAAAACTCGTGTTGTACTATAGACTGATCACCAGTGAGTCTCGGCTCACCCTCATCCTCCACGTCCTCCTTCGACGCATCAACTTCACGTCTCTTCTCCTGCGTCTGCTGCTGAGCTGCTTTACTGAAACTCTCCTCTCTTCTTTCCTCAGTGCACGCTGTGGAAAGTAAGTCTTTCTGAAGGATTTTTCTCATTTCATGTCAGCCAGCGTGCCGACTCTTCCTCCCACCCATGACAATCTTGATCAGATGTTCTCTTTCTCTGAGCTTCTGTGTCCATCTGTGGAACTCATTATTATTATTAAATGTTCAGTGTCTTTGATTTCATATCCCACAACAATTGTGCTTCATAAACATTTGAGTGACCTTTTTCAGGTCAGCCTCAAGAGGTCGCCATAGGTCAAACAATAACCTGGTTTAAATTCTTCTGTTAGTGTGATGTTCTGCACTTTGACCGTCATCAAAAAAACCACAGATGAAGTGACAACTCTTGCCATTTCTCACCACATCGTTATCTTTCACGCACGTGTAACTTATCATTTACATCACGTTCTGTGCTTTCAGTTCACGACCTGCAGAGTTTTGGCCTGGATAACGTGAGTGCCACACGAGAACGTGAGCTAAGTTGATGGCATGCGTAATAAAAGTTGCTTCTTCTCCTTCAGATCAACATGACCCATCTGATAAAGCATCTGTCCTTCGGGAAAGACTACCCGGGTATCGTGAACCCTCTGGATGGGACGAATGTAGCCGCGCCACAAGGTGAGCCACGAGTTGGTCTGAAGAAATCTGATGATGCGTTTGACCACACTGGTACAAAGATTAAACATTCAAGATTAGACTTCCAATTAGGGGTGAACTATTTATCGCATTTGCGATATAATCGCGATCGGAGAGAGAGACGCTTGAACCCGTTGATCAGTGAGGTCTAGAGAAGCCAAAGAGCAGCAGCAAAAGAAACAGTGTTTTCAACAACTTTTGTGTTTGCTCATCGAAGTACCTTACGCAATCACACAATTCAAATTGTGTCAATGGTACGGTGACAGGAAATGCACTTAAACACACGAGAAACTGTGCAAAAATATGCAGTAAGAAAAAGAATGGCTTTTCTTTACTCTGCACTTAAGTTTGTATCAATTATTGACTCAAATATAAATGTTCACATCAGACTTTTAGCATCTTTTTACATTAGTTTTTAGTATTTAAGTATAGAGTAACTAAATAAACCTTCTCCCTTTATTTTAAGGTATGATTAATCTGCCTTTATCATAAAAAATACTTGGACTTTATCTTGAGAATCAAGAGAAACACATTTTAATGTTAAGTTGATCATTTGTTGTATTAGATTTAAAAAATGCATAAAAATCATCACAATTATATTTCTTTCGATAATCGTTCAGCCCTCCTTAAAATGAAAGAGTTTCCTTAAGTCTCAGTGATCTTGTCATGTACAGTCCAAACAAGTCACTAAAGGAACAAAAGATAAACTTGATCAAAGAATATGCGGCTTTTGGTCATTTGCTAGATCAGAATTGTAGTTGGTAATAGTTTAAAACAGTTTCACAGACGTCAAACAGCTTTTGACCCACAAAACATCTGAAAATGTCAAAGTTTTCTATTTTCAAACACTGTATAAAAGCAGTAATTATTTCAACATGTTGCTGAAAATCATGTCACAGATTCTCTCAAATGCATTATTCCACTCAGCTGCTGTTCATATCAGAAGCACAGTAGCCTTTTTGACAAACTTTATTGACAAAACAGAGTGACGGGCGCAGATCGGTGGTTCTGACAGGAAAAAAAGTCCCAAGGTTGTGTAGACATGAGGTAGACTTCAGTCCTCAGCAGCGTATGCCCATCCCGATGGACATGAAAGTCCCAAAAGTTCCTCCGCTCTGCATCATGGTTTTACCGACTCCTCCCACCAACTCCCGGCCACGCATGCCGACCCTGGAGGAGGCAAAGCTTAGTTAGTGTAGTCAAGATCAACACTCTCATTACACATACATTGACACACATACCTTGATAATTATTCCACGATAGGGTTCTAATTCTTTTCTCGACCATTTCTTTTTTTTAACTGTCTAGCAAAAAGTCTGAGCTTGATGGTGATAAATTCCTTTGAGGCCTCAATCTGTATTGATTATCTTAATGTCCTCTTACCAAACAACCCGTCAATTACTATTATTACTAATTACAACATCTCCATAGGTAACCATATAAACATGTACTTCGATCTACTTGAATTGTTGACGACCGTCTACTTAAAGTGATAGTTCACCCAAAATTTAAACTCGATTACTTTTCTACTCGCCTCATGTCAGGTGTTGGCGTTATTTTCACAGTAACCCGTTTCTTTTTAGAGTTATAGTCACAAATGTATGTCCATAATGATGAAGAATAAGGTGCATTTGAAAACACACAAAATATCTTCATAAATGCTTGTCCTTAATGTCCCTCTTGGATTGAAACCTTAGACATGAAGAATCATTATGGAAAAAGTCTAGAATTTAAAGTGGTTCGAGCTGAAGATCCCATTCTATCGGAGTTCATCTTGGAGTGTATTTCAGTGAGGATTTTTATCTTTTAGCTGCAAACACGGTGGCGAACATCGAGGCAGCAACAGTAGTTACCTCAGGCAGGAGAAGGATCCAAACATGGCTCCGGCTGCCATTCCTATAGCAAACCCCATCATGAAGCCCATCTTGACCCGGTCAAAGCAGTTGGGCTGCGTCTGCCCGTACCCACCGACTGGAACTGGCATCTGTAGGAGACAAAGCAGTTCCTGGGTTACATCTCACCATAGTGATGATTAAATGAACACATCACATCTGTGACCCGTTCAGGTGTATCGCAGGGAAGCAGCCAGAGATTACCTTCACAGCTGCGGCCAGAAGAATAAACATAACGTCCACACAAGTGTGGAAATCTCTGAAATATTTCTACAATCACACTAGTTCATCTGTGCTTTGGTGGATTCTGCCTTCACACATTCCTACCAGATCTTTTAACTATATTTGACAACAATATTTATTATCTGTATTAATCTATGCTGTTGAATACAGGTGAATTGCTCGAGGGTAGTTAACCAAAACAGCAACTTGCAATATTTCAACTTGAATCATCTTTTTAATTGCTAGTTTACTTATTAACTAGTTGGCCACTCTTTGAAAACGATTTAAAGGTCGCTTTGTCTGCTTTATCAATTCAAATCTTAACAGAAAACAGAGTTTAATCGGAGACTGAATAAGATGTGTCGCAGTGCACGTTAGCATGCTAACTCTCAAGCTAACGTCACTGTGGCCTTGAACGACAAACACGACGAGATTAGAGATAAACGAAATAAACCTGAAGCCACAACTGTTTTTACGACGCGGGTCTTACCTCGGCGTCTGTTGTGCGTTGACGTTATCGTCCTCCTTGTGGAATCACCGTTGAAAACTGTTTGCAGAGCAGCGTTTAGATTCTACTGGAGCATGACCGCTACGCGGAAGAGAAGCGGAAGTGACAACGAGGTTTACGGAAACATAGAGCGCGCAGCAGCGCCTCTCGCTGGCGTGTTTTAAAACTACAGTTGTAACTAACATCACACTGAGGCTGTTGTTGTTGTGTGATTTAACGTGTGTATTTATTGTGTTGCTTGTCTCCACAGCCTCGATGATGTATCAATACTTTGTGAAAATAGTTCCGACCATCTACATGAAAACTGACGGAGAGGTGAGTCAATAAAGAAGAATCACAATAATGAACGGTTGAATTAAACATGTCAAATGTTTACATTTTTTATTTAAATTATGTTGTTATTGAGAATTTATATATTTTTGGGAGAACAACTGAATTTTATTATTATTATTATTATTCTATTGAATTTATATATTGAATAGTCAGTCTATTTATTATTGAATAATTATTATTTTTAAATAAAAATCTTTTAAGATCAATTGAAATTTTTTAACACAGATTGATATTCTAATTAAAATATATATATATAAAAAAAAAGGTTTAAATTCAATACAAAAATGTTTGTATTATTGTGCAAATTTTAATGATAGAATGAGTTTAATTGTCTTATTTCAATTATTAAAATGTAATATACAGTATTTATAATAGTTTTTATTCATAGCCTTTTGAATTTAAAAGAACACAATAAAAATAATATTGAATGATTAAATGTAACTTTCCAAATGTTTTTTATTTATTTAAATGTAGTTAATATAAAACTCTTTTTTTATTTAGGAAATACTGAATTAAAATATATATATATATGTATGTATGTATGTATATATATATATATATATATATATATATATATATATATATTATTCTCTTTTTCTTTAATAATCCGATTAAAGAATTTTTAAAAAAATTAATTGAATTATTTGTACATCTAAAGTTTGATATTCTAATTCAAATAATTAAAAAACGAATTTTCTAATTCAGTATTTTTCACATTTTTATCCTTTTAAATTAAATATAGAAATGTTACCGACATGATTTTTTTTTTTTTAAAAATACAATTTTTTTAGTTAAATATTCTTATTTAAACAATTCTTAAATTAAATATAGCCTTTTAAATTAATTTTAAAAAAATGTGTGGCTGAATATATAAACATTTGAACATAAAACTATTCAACGAATGTTTTCATGAGTAAAGTTCCACTAAAATGCTTCTAGAGTTTCTAAGCGGCAGCTTGTGTTTCAGGTGGTGAAGAGTAACCAGTTCTCCGTGACCCGCCACGAAAAGGTGGCCAACGGTCTGATCGGAGACCAGGGTCTGCCGGGCGTCTTCGTGCTCTACGAGCTGTCGCCCATGATGGTGAAGTTCACGGAGAAGCACAGGTACGAGCGTCGCGCCTCTCCGCCGACTCCCGCCGCTCTCTGACCTTTGACCTCTGCCTCTGTCAGATCCTTCACTCACTTCCTGACGGGGGTGTGCGCCATCATCGGGGGCGTCTTCACGGGTGAGTGCGGCGGCGCCCGGTCGCACGAGTCGATGTTCTGAAGGAGTGTTTCTCACTCTTGTGTGCTCCACAGTCGCCGGCCTCATCGACTCGCTCATCTACCACTCGGCACGAGCCATTCAGCAGAAGATAGAGCTCGGGAAAGCCTCCTAACAGCGCCTCCTGCTGGAGGCCGCGGTGCATAACACGCAGACCACCACAGAGACTCCACGAGGACTTCGCCTCCGTCGCTCTGTTGGGAAAGAAACACTGAGAAATTCTCGAGACTCTTTGAGATCGAAGCTGTGAGGAGACGAAACTCCCTCCGACCTCCTTCATCCTCCTCTCTTTCTCTCTCCAGACCATCATGAGCAGAACCATCTTGACGCGACACTTCATGAACCGTCGGCAAAGTAAAAACCTGAAATGATTCGACTAAAAGTTTATTTCTAATCTTCCTCTGAACCCAATGATGTTTCGTGAGAAGAAACGTTTAAATGTGTTTCGTTTGAAACCGATCAGAAGATACCGTAAATATCATGATAGACGAGCAAGACTAGTTTCACAATCCTCGAGTGATGAAACATCATGATAATCTTCTTCTTCCACTCGAGCGTTGTGACCCTTTGACCTCTTTTTAAATGATCCCACCAAACACTTTTTTAAGTTTTTTTAATTCTCTCTGCTTCACTTAAAGATCCACAAACTCTGTCATGTGACCAGCACCGACCTCCGACCCCCCCCTTCCACCTCTCCCGCCATACGACAAGATGTGGAACACAACTTTATTGACAACCGTGCTCTGGGGTCCATGAACAGTCATGGCTTTTTGTTTTTAAATTGACGTCTGATTGACAGGATGGTTGATTGTGTGTGTGTGCGTCTGTGTGTGTGAGTGAGGATGGGAGAGAAATATGTATTTATATTTTGATTGTCTCAAAATGTTTTTTTCTAAATGACGAAAAATAAATAAATGTTGAATAAACCTGTGTGTTTGTGACCTTTGACACTTAAGATAAATCGTCAACCTTCCGCAGTTCCGCCTCAGACCTGAAGATGGCGCCAACCACCTTGTGACTTTTTTTTTTAAAGATCACATTTTCCAGGATGGGACATCCTCTTGACACGCACGCAGGAAGTGTGCACACGCTGACGTCACACTTGATACACTCTAATGGAGATGTAACAGTAAATCTGAGTCGTTTACTAAATAAGGCTGCTGGTTCAATTTCCTGTCAACAGACGCAACTTTGTGAAGGAAAATGTGATTTCATACATTTTTTTTAATTCGTATTTCAACGTCCCGTCGAGGAATTTCTTTAAATTCATTCAAAAGTCGTTTTGTGGAATTTAAGTAATGCTTAACTAAAGAAGAGAAGTCGTCAACACCTTCCGTGATAACATAAACTTTTCTCCTGTTTTTTGAATGAAAGAAAATCAGACAAAACAAGTCGAACCCAGAGCTGTATCTTCTTCTTCTGGTGCACACCAGGGCCGGGTCTAGACAGGCATGTATGAGGGGCAGCCACAAATCTTGAGGGGGCATTGTGCTGTTACTTACTTACATGTAAGTTTGAGGGGGCACAACATTTATTTGAGGGGGCCAGGCCCCCTCTTGCCCCTGCCTAGACCCGGCCCTGGTGCTCACAGATGATGTTTCCTGTCTGGAAGGGTTCTTCTTCTCTGGTGTGTCAGCAGTGAAGTTGTTTAAAAACATGTGTCTAACTCACGACTGTCCCGACCAGTCACTGCTGACTAACTGGAGGAGGAAGTGATGCGGGCGACTTCCTGTTCAGACGACTTGACTGAGGAACTTGGATTTTTCCAAAACTTCTATTTCAGACTTAAGAAGGAAAAAAACTGTCAACATCCAGAAAGATGCTCCAGACGCTGACTACCCTCTTAGGGGGGGGGGGGGGTGCGCGTGTGTGTGTGTGTGGGGGGGGGGGGGGGTGCGCGTGTGTGGGGTACACGTCTACGGATCCTATGACTGCACAGAATTTTTCAGTGAGTATCACAGTAGAGAAGGAGGAGTCACAGTAGAGTCACAGTAGAGTCACAGTAGAGTCACAGTAGAGAGTCACAGTAGAGTCACAGTAGAGTCACAGTAGAGAGTCACAGTAGAGAGTCACAGTAGAGTCACAGTAGAGTCACAGTAGAGTCACAGTAGAGAGTCACAGTAGAGAGTCACAGTCGAGAGTCACAGTAGAGAGTCACAGTCGAGAGTCACAGTAGAGTCACAGTAGAGAGTCACAGTAGAGTCACAGTAGAGAGTCACAGTAGAGAGTCACAGTCGAGAGTCACAGTCGAGAGTCACAGTAGAGAGTCACAGTCGAGAGTCACAGTAGAGTCACAGTAGAGAGTCACAGTAGAGTCACAGTAGAGAGTCACAGTAGAGAGTCACAGTCGAGAGTCACAGTAGAGTCACAGTAGAGAGTCACAGTAGAGTCACAGTAGAGAGTCACAGTAGAGTCACAGTAGAGTCACAGTAGAGTCACAGTAGAGAGTCACAGTCGAGAGTCACAGTAGAGTCACAGTAGAGTCACAGTAGAGAGTCACAGTAGAGTCACAGTAGAGAGTCACAGTAGAGAGTCACAGTAGAGAGTCACAGTAGAGAGTCACAGTAGAGTCACAGTAGAGTCACAGTAGAGAGTCACAGTCGAGAGTCACAGTCGAGAGTCACAGTAGAGTCACAGTAGAGAGTCACAGTCGAGAGTCACAGTAGAGAGTCACAGTAGAGAGTCACAGTAGAGTCACAGTAGAGAGTCACAGTAGAGTCACAGTAGAGTCACAGTAGAGAGTCACAGTAGAGAGTCACAGTAGAGAGTCACAGTAGAGTCACAGTAGAGAGTCACAGTAGAGAGTCACAGTAGAGTCACAGTAGAGAGTCACAGTAGAGTCACAGTAGAGAGTCACAGTAGAGTCACAGTAGAGTCACAGTAGATAGTCACAGTAGAGTCACAGTAGAGTCACAGTAGAGAGTCACAGTAGAGAGTCACAGTAGAGTCACAGTAGAGTCACAGTAGAGAGTCACAGTAGAGTCACGGTAGAGTCACAGTAGAGTCACAGTAGAGAGTCACAGTAGAGAGTCACAGTAGAGAGTCACAGTAGAGTCACAGTAGAGTCACAGTAGAGTCACAGTAGAGAGTCACAGTAGAGAGTCACAGTAGAGTCACAGTAGAGAGTCACAGTAGAGAGTCACAGTAGAGAGTCACAGTCGAGAGTCACAGTAGAGAGTCACAGTCGAGAGTCACAGTAGAGTCACAGTAGAGAGTCACAGTAGAGTCACAGTAGAGTCACAGTAGAGAGTCACAGTAGAGAGTCACAGTCGAGAGTCACAGTAGAGAGTCACAGTAGAGTCACAGTAGAGTCACAGTAGAGTCACAGTAGAGAGTCACAGTAGAGTCACAGTAGAGTCACAGTAGAGAGTCACAGTAGAGTCACAGTAGAGAGTCACAGTAGAGAGTCACAGTAGAGAGTCACAGTCGAGAGTCACAGTAGAGAGTCACAGTAGAGAGTCACAGTAGAGTCACAGTAGAGAGTCACAGTAGAGAGTCACAGTAGAGTCACAGTAGAGAGTCACAGTAGAGAGTCACAGTAGAGAGTCACAGTCGAGAGTCACAGTAGAGTCACAGTCGAGAGTCACAGTAGAGTCACAGTAGAGAGTCACAGTAGAGTCACAGTAGAGTCACAGTAGAGAGTCACAGTAGAGTCACAGTAGAGAGTCACAGTAGAGTCACAGTAGAGAGTCACAGTAGAGTCACAGTAGAGAGTCACAGTAGAGTCACAGTAGAGTCACAGTAGAGAGTCACAGTAGAGAGTCACAGTAGAGAGTCACAGTCGAGAGTCACAGTAGAGAGTCACAGTC